>NW_012026860.1:583604-668152 GCF_000956235.1 Wasmannia auropunctata
ACGTGTGCTCTTCCGATCTATATGCGTGCCATGCTGTCGAACGCGCACTAATTATTAATTACACTATGCGTATTATTGCTAAAGATGCACTCACTGCATATTTGTGCACTGCCGAATGTACGTGCTGCCGAACGCGCACTTAATATGCGTACTCTCCGAATGCTTGATTGATAGAGTTCGATAATTTGTAATTAAAGCTCGCGGCGCCGGAGCGCGCCATGCAGTACCATCCACACGCTGCGCCAATTCCCTACTGCTGAGCGCCCCGCGCCCCGTCAGCGCGCCACGGCCGTCGAGCCGCCGAGCACGGCCTCCCCACGCGCATGCGCGCGCTACGCGCCTCGCCGCTCGCCGCGATGTTAATTCAATTATATGGAATTTTGAAGGAATAATTACACCAATATTAAGCATATTGTATATTGTTCTGTGTGCTCTCCGGAAATAACGACAATACTGTAGAAGCAGAGACTCACACATAACTTATTACATATGTATGTATAATCAGAGACTGGTATAATACACGATTAGCACGGACACGAACCACGTTCTAATACTATGATTTGATCGACAAAGTTATAAGATAGACGTGGTACATACGTAGTTCCTTTTTTGAAAACGTGGACGTGGTCGCTAGTGTACGTGGGAGATCGCTGATGCCACCCAAAAAGCCAGCGTGGCCTCTCTCACGTTTCTCTCTGACATATATGAAATTATTTAATGATAAAAGTATAATATAAATATTTGGACGGATAAAATACCTTATATTAACATTATTACATTTTTAGCAGAATTTCTATTGGATATTTCATTGAGTAAAATATATAATGTAAGTATGCTTTTCTCTTTGGACATCTTTTGCATGTAAAGCAACCTTTACGGCACTGGATAGGAAAGAATGAGAGAGAGTGAGAGAGAGACAGAGAGAAACCTCTCGAATTTGCTATCAAATGCTATGGCGGCTATGGCTATCAAGAGCACAAATCATAACTTGTCAAGTGCGGCTTGAGTTTTAACTAGAACTTGAATAATTAATATTTTTCTATATTTTTCATCTTGAACATCAAAATGATGCCGAGAAAGATATGTATAACATCGGAAAATTGAGAAAATCTGAAGATTTCTCAATTATTTATTAATATTAGAAGTTTAGCTGAACTAACCTATAAAATGGACAAAACTCATCAGTCCTGGAAAGAAATGGGTATCACAGATCCCAAGGAACGGATCAAGGCTCTTACGGAGAATGCCTCGAAAGTAGTAATTGATCCGAATATTGCGCCTAAAAGGTAAAAAATATGTTTAATATATATAATTTATTGTATTGAAATATAAAATCCTACTAGAAAAAACATTATTTCGAAATTTTTAAATTAATAAGAATTAAGAAACAAATATTTGAATACAAGGAATCAGATTAAAATTTGATTGTAAAACAGCTTTAGAATTAGGAAATATCTTTTTGAGGATTATGGCTATTGTCAAAAATATATGCAATTGTTTTACTGCATAAATTCATGTATAATCATAATCTTGTTTAAAATCCTTATTTCTTGGTAAAAATCCCATTAGAAATAGGCAAATGCAGATAGAATATCATGTCAAGTTTATAATCAGATGCGAATAGACATTCAAAATTGTATGTAGAAATGGACAAGATTTGTACTTATGTTTGCTCATAAATGTGTTCCATTTCATTAAGGAATCAATTACAAGCAGTTAGCCTCTCCATCGTCTTTGCATTTACTGTTCTATTAGAAGTTGCAGCACTTTCTGCAACTCTTCAGCTTTTGTCCGTAATTGCGAGGACAAAAAATACATAGTAAAATACATTGTATCGTTTCGAATGGAATTTTTACCAGAATATACATAAATTGATAGAAATATTGTAATAATAATTACCAATATACCAATTATATCAATAATTATATCAATTTCAAAAGCTATTTAATATATTTGTTTAATCCTTTTACCTATTTAATTTTAGATATTATCGCACTGGAGTAGAAATGATCAGATTAGCAAACATGAATATGCAAGATGGCAGTTACGAAAATGCCTTCATACTATATATGAAATTTATAACGTAGGTAATAATTAATAATAACTTGTTACATTGTATATAATGAATGTATTTTTAAATATTGATAAATGTAATTTCAATATTTTCTCTAAAAAAAATACTTATCACTAATTATATATTGTTATATATTTGTTGCTAAATATTTTCCATTGCAACAGACTTTTTGTGGATAAAATAAGGGACCATCCGCAATATGATACTGTATCAGCTAAGGATAGAGCGGTGAATAGGGATGCTTTACGAACAGTGATTCCTAAAGCTGAAAAACTGAAAAAACAGTTATTGGAGCAATATCAAGCAGAATTCGATAAGTATTTAGAGGATTTAAAGGAAAGAGAAAGAATTGAAAAGGAGCGTTTGAGGCAAGAAGAACTTCAAAGGTATTTAATTATCTTGTGTTACAGTAAATGAAATTAATCATTTGTATTAAGAAATTAATTGTATAATACACTACACATTTGTTCAGGCAAAAGGAAGAGGAAAACAGAAGAAATAAAATGGCTGCTCTGGCTGCTGTCAAAGCGGCTAAGGCTGCTATTACTGCAAATGTACCAGTGGAGACAAAACATTTGCCTTCTGTTGCGCCGAAAACTGTGATAAACCTTACGAATGATGATAAAGCATTAAAAATCTCTAAGGATATGTAAGTCTTGTGCTTATAAAAGTATGTTATTATTGAAAGTATGACAAGTACATCTCTGCAATATTTAAGCCTCTGCGCTTGGTAGTTATATTTCATAAGTTTTAATATTAATTTTAGAATTTAATAAAATGCTAAAAAAACATATTCTCTTATGTGTATATAAAATACCTAATACATAAACATATACTAATATACAGGTATATACACACATGGATTGCGATATTTAATATTCTTTTAGAAAAACGCCGACAGTGGATCGTTCTACAAAACCTTCCTTACTGACAAGCAATGGATTATCCTTGCGCGACATTATCCTACCGACCAAATTAATGCACAACTTCCTGACGCTCGCTTTCAGCAATACGACGAGCAATAAAGAAACATGTGGCATTCTAGCTGGACGATTGGAGCGAAATAAGTTGATGGTAACGCATCTATTGATACCGGAACAAACTGGAACCTCAGATTCTTGTACTACACATAACGAAGAAGATATCTTCGATTATCAAGATCAGCATAATCTTATCACTCTCGGTTGGATTCATGTACGTAAGATTTACTTTATATTTTTATTTCTAATTTTATTTTATTGGAAAATTGCTAAGAAATTTGTCTATTTTAAACATAATTATGTTATTTATTATATGTTATAGACACATCCTACGCAAACTGCATTTTTATCAAGTGTAGATCTTCACACGCACTGTGCTTATCAGTTAATGATGGCGGAGGCTATAGCAATAGTTTGTGCGCCGAAATATGATGAGTATGTATGAAAAACTTTTTGTATACATTTTGTATTATTGAATTCTTCAAATAATCGTTTAAATGTTCAGTAATTGAATTGAAATGAATATTTCATTTAATATACTTCCTCTTCAGACTCTTTAAACGTAAATTTTATGATTAAGTTTTTTTTGCCTATGACACGTCCTTCTAATAAATATTATAATATAAAAAACACAAGTAAAAATTATTTTTAATTTAGAATTACTAATTTAAAATTAAATTAGAAACTTATTTTAATATTTACTGTGATTTTTATTATATTTTTTTTACAGAACAGGATTCTTTATCTTAACACCCGATTATGGCTTGGACTTTATTGCAAATTGCAGAGATACAGGATTTCATCCACATCCTACTGAACCACCATTATATACAGTAAATATGTTATGGTTAATTTATTTAATAACATTTTTAACAAAATTTATTAAAATTTGAATGATTATAAATTTAAAAAAGTGGAATATATTGTTGTGAATATATGTTATACAATTATAAAATAAATTATAAATATTAATGATTAATAATTTAAGATCTTGACATAATTAATATTATTCTGGCTTTTATCACGAATACTTATATTACGTATCTTTTCAACTGTTTCAGAAAGCAAGACACTACAAATTGGATGTAATGGCACTTCAAGTTGTGGATTTACGAAGAAAATGATATATCTCAGATAGGAGATAATTATTTTACTGAAAAATATTTTTAATTAAATCTTGGAAAATAGCAATTTACAATAAAATCACGAATCTTATTACGCGATTAGTACATAATTACACAATATTCAAAATCTATGACCAGTGACTAATTTAATCGTAATGAAAATGCTATGAAACGTATCTAAAAAAAATACGTTATATTTAACGTTTATAATATATAAGATTTATAATATATTGATTGTTCCAGCAAATAGAAGAGATACATAACAAAGGATCATTGCAAATTATACTGGAAGTTACTACGAAATGAAATTATTATTGTAATAAGTAATTATTAACTTCCGAATTACAAAACAGAAATATTTGAATATGTTTGATAATAGCAGTAACAGTAGAAATATAATGAAATAATATGCTGTGTTGTATTTAATATTTTCTTAATTTCAAAAAGCTTTATTTATTGTAAGTACAATTATTAAACAAGCAAAATCAAATTTATATTTATGTACATAACACAATCTTTGCTATGTTAATATTTTATCTTGTTACATATACTGTAAGAATATTTACAATTTGATATTTTATTTTACTGTTTTCGTAATAACAGATTCTATTCATTTTTGTTTGAAATATATTTCTGAAAAAGATATAGAATATATTTTATGGATTTTTCATATATGTTTTTATGTTATATAAAAAGATAAAGTTCAATTATAAATGCATTTGTCTCATAATTAATCAAAACTTAATTTTTAGTTATTAAACTTTTAATTTAGATATTAAAATAATCATAAAAAATGTATCTTTTTTTTTGTTTAAAAATCAAGTTTAATTACAAATAAATTTTTTTATTGTGTAATTTCTTATCCATAAGACATCAATTTAAACAAATTTTTAATTAAAATAAATATCTTACTTTTCTGTATAAAATGATTCAAAAATGCTTACATCAAGTTTATCGTGCCTTTTTGATAATAACAAGTGTTCATAATATTATATTCTAATAATCTTGTAAAGATATTACAAGATGATCATGTCACAGAGCACTTTGTATAAATCTTACTGAAAAATAATTGTAGATGGGATATATGTAAAATATTTATTTCAATCATTTTATTTTAATTATATTAATCATTTATTCATTCATTATTCATAAAAATAAAAAACCATTAAATATATTACGGACATAAATTTATTTATAAACCTTCCCTTAAAGACCAACCTTCTTAAAAAATAAATTGGTAGACATTGTTTTGTGAAATTTATCTACAGAGAGGAATAAAGATTCATCTACTTGATCTTTCCTCATTTTTATCTACAGCATGGCGCATGTAAATATCTTACAGTGATAAGAAATTAACAATTAGTCATAGCAATTAATCAATGTAATTAGCCTTTCTTCGTGACGATGAGTGGGCCTACATTGTCATTGCACTCGTTGTTGTGACGTCCATGAGAGCCGTCACAGTATGGCCACTATATGTAAAAAAATAATTAAGAATGAGATATATGTATGCACAGGAGATCCTACATATGCACACTTTCAATTTTTAATAACAAATTTAAAAAATATAAGTAATGCATATTTACAAAAAACTGACAAAAAATAAATAGAAATAATTTTTATTTAATTTAATCACCCATTTGTCTAGTTATAGAAACAAAACAAGTACCAAGATGTATAATTTTCGTAATCAGATTCTGATTCCGTAAAAAAACTTACATTTTCAGATCTCCAACAGCGACAAAATACAGCTTTTTCAGAGATATCTTCGATATCAACAGTATCCACTACTTTTGCAATGTCTTTCTTTACTTTGAGATTAACGCAACCATGTGGCTATAAAATAAATATTGCATTATCACATAGATATAATTGAAAAAATTAATAAAATTATAAATATATTATCAGGACTATACAATTATTATTATAAAAATTTGTTAACCAAAATATTTAATTGATATTCTATTAATTTATAATATATGTGTATACAGGATGACTTGTATAAAGTAATGAATTTAATTATTAGCAAAATTTGAAAACATAAACAAAAAATAGTTTATATTAATATGTTAAGTACAAAGAAGGGCATCATATAGTATAGTCATTTCAAGATCAACTTTATTTTTTTAATGGAACGCTGTATTTTTTACATATGACTTTACATTACACATTTAATCTATACACACACATATGATATACATGATATATGTAGTATACATGTATATGAATTATTTTTCCTTTATTATTACTATATTGCCCTATTTTATTTCTATTATTAATTATTATGATTATGAAATACAAAATAATAAAAAAATTATAATAACGATAAGATTAGGTATATCTAGTTTGCAACAAATTTATGGCAAATTGACAACAAATTCTTGGAAAAATGATTATCTAGAAGTTACATAACTTTTCCAACGATATCATAACGGATCAACGGACCAACTAACTCTTGTTGTCCTTGATTCTTTCTCCAAGAAATAGGAATAAAACATACCGCAGGTCTGCCGTGAGGACAAAACGCCCTGTAGGACATGTATCCCAAACCCGCGAGAAGGGCAGTAGGTGGCAGAAGAGCGAACCAGTCCTTCACTGATGTAAAGAAAAAAAAGGTAAAAACAAGATGAATTAAAAAGAATTGAACACTCCTTTAAATTGAGAGGTTATGTCGAAGTCTGGAAAACGATATAATCGAGATATAATTGTTGACGCAAGGCATGGAAATGTATGGTGGAAATTACCTCCTAATCGAAACCATCCGCCGATCGAATCAGGAATCGGTAGGCCGGCCAGATAATTCGGAACGGACACTTTGACAAGATGTGCAATCGGTTCCATAGTCGCTCCGGTCGCTCGAGTGACTGACGACGGCGCCGATTATCAGCATTCGCCGACAGTGCCGAAGCATAATTAAAAAAAAGTCCTTTTACAAAGTCCCGTTATACATAACTATCCCGTTATTCCAATAAACCAAGAAGATACAATATCACGAAGCAAAATTGTCTTTATTCATTTTTCAATTTATTCGAATCTTTTATTTTTTGTTCTTACACGATTAGTTACATTTTGATCGATACCTTCTTCTAAATAAGTTTATGCTGAATTTTAATCGTGCTTTAAAAAATCAATTTTGTTGGCAAATTATACTCAAACACAAATGTTGAAATGTATATTAGAATATAAAAAAAAATTGGTGCATACGATACCTTTAACACCGCGACGTGTGTCCAACGTCTAACACACACGTGGATCAGGTCAGGAAACCACAGGTCACAGAGTGTCACAGAGAAAACTGCAGAAGAACACCCGCAACGTCTATCGCCTATATTCGCTCCTGATCGGCACGCTTCACGATTGGTCGGTAGCGAAGTATGGAGGGGGACCGCGGTGACGAGGTGAAAGACCGGTGGCGCGCGCAAGTGGCGCCGCGCGCGCTCGCTCAATCAGTTGTGGGGTGTCCACCGGCCAGGTGAGAAAGTTGATATTATTACTTGTATTCGCGCGTCTTTCGTCGCGATTCGCGCCGCTGCTGTGTACGGCGTCTGTCCGCGGTCGCCATCACTCGCATCTGCAGTTTGCCGTCTGATCTCCTTCCACGAGGAAAGAGTAGAGCGCGGTACGCGTGTACACAGGGTGAGCCTCGAAGCAGCACCTCGCTGTGTCTCCTTTCTTCCCTGCGGCATCGAATGAGAGCGAAAGAGACCGAACGCGACCGACGATCGTTCGCAGTGCGGCCTGTGCGGCGCGACGAAGAGGGGAGGGCGCTTCCCCGTCCCGCGCGTGGGTGTGCGTGCCCGAGTGATAGATACACAGTTGTCGGGTGACAGAAGCGCAGAGGGCGAGGATAACCCAAATAAGGAAGGTGCGCCCTTTACTCGTTACCTTCTCGATCGGGAGTGCACGAGTGCGAGAGGGAGTGTGAGAGATAGCGAAAACGTGACATTACGCGGCAAATGACAGCGAAGAGGTGAGGATCAATGTGCCGTGATGGCTGAGGAGGAGCTGCTGGTCACCCTGTGCCGCGGCGACTCCGGCTCCGGCGGCTCTTTCGGCTTCTCGTTGCTCGGCGCCTCGGCGTCGGCGGGCCTGCCGGCCGCCCACGTCATCTACGATATCGTCGAAAACTCACCGGCGGCCAGGAGCGGCAAGGTGAGTTCTACATCAGGACGACATAGAGTCGAGCTTATCCGTCGTAAGGACGAATTTCGCGTATCTGTGCCACAGGAAATTGATCCTTACAGATAAAACGATTCTCGTACAATCGATTTTTGCGCATGATACGGTTTTTACAAATAAACGAAACAGTAATTTTTTTTTCGTACGAGTGTCCCTGGCATAGCTACGACGAGGAATCTGACAGCTACGATGGGAAACTGATTTTTAAGAATAAAGGAACGCGACGATTAACAATTTTTCGTATGCTTGCAACATTGAAAATTAAACCATGAAATGGACAATTTAATAAAATCATTTTCGTGTACACCTAGTTTGAGAAATTGATACTTGCGAATCAATATACGCGAGATGTTACAATTCTCGCAAGATTGATTTTCGCTGCTTGTAGAGTGGGAAATTAATCTTTATAAATAAAAGAGAGAGAGAGAGAGAGAGAGCGATTAACAATATAAGATTTTTCATGGCCGCGATATAGGTGATTGATTGTTATAAATAAACGCTACAATTGTTTTAAAGTCGATATTTGCGTGCTGTGTCTGCCACGGAGATTGATTTTTCTTCGATGGGTATTGAAATGAGTAAATTAAAGAAATGAGATTCTCGCATAAGCGTTATTTTACATACAAGTTCCACAATACTGATTCGAAGAAAAAGATTGCGTTTTACTGCCTGGAAATGGATTAAGACAATGTAAACGTGTCCTTAGAATACATTAAATATTGCAGATTATAGCTGTTTTTTTTTTAACGAATTGTGCTTTTGTAAAGAGAAAGAATGAAATTCAGCACTTCAAGAAGGCTCTTCTCAACGTTCTTTAAAGAACACTCGACATACATAACTAAGAATTGATAATCCTAAGTATACTTAAACGCTTTTATGATACTCTAAGTAAAAATAAGAAATGTGTTATTTCTGACGAAATTGATAATTAATTAGAAAAAGATATTATTTTTTCTTATATGCTGTTATCTTTAATGTTATAAATATAAATTTATAATTGCAAATTAACAATACAATTAACTTTTGTTAATACAAATTAAATTATTTAAATATAAAGTTCAGTAAATTGGTAACATCAAATAGCGATTTTAGAAATTCAATCACAAGTTTTAAATCAACAAAAATTTCGAAATATGTGACTGACAACTAAATTTTAAGTTTTAATAAAAAATGAGTTTGTTTATCTCTACTCATATATCAATATTTCATATTTGTCATTATCCGTGATAAAGGCAAAAGAAAGAAATGTCAGATAACCCGAAGACGTAATCAAGATGCTTTTTGCTGTCATAAATAAATGATTTAAACAACATTTGATATGATCAAGTAGAAAAGACTGGTTAATGCAGTTACGAAGTCGCGCAAGTCTTCAGCTAAATTTAGTTTTGACGCTGGAAACGAAGAAAAAAATTACGAAGACAAGATATGTGATGTAAAAGCGAGAGTGCACCAGCTGCATTCTTTCTGCATAGCGGCACAGTTTTGCGAATAATATATTTAATAACTCGTTAGAAATTTCACGAGAAAACTTTGGATATCTAATTATATAGAAAATCTTGAGATAATTGAGGCTAATCCTGGATAGTGAATGAAAATTAATTGTTGCTTAATAAATTTTTAAAATATAAATATAATCTGAACAATTTGATATCATAATTTGACTTTGTATTTACTTTAAACAATATTGCACCATAGAAGAATAATCTTGCCCTGCTTTACGTTTTTCAATCAGCTGACTTCTTAATAAAGAGAGTTGCTTTTGACGATCATTAATCGCTCCGAGAAAGATGTTGAGCCTCCTGAGATCATTGGAAATCACATCCGTGCGAATGCCGGGGTATGGGCAGCTGGTCCAAACTGGTCCGTCGTCCCAGAGCAGATCCAGCCCCCCGATCCTGGTCTCGTGTCCGCTGAAGCGACCCTCCAAACAAGATTATCGATTTATTTATACGAAATGTCTTTCAAAATTTAAAACTATTATATAATAATGATTTTATTTAAAAATGTCTTAAGAGCATAATAAAAATATAAAAATATAAATATATGAATATATTCATAAATATATCAATATAAATAAGTATATGAATAAAAAATTATATAAAATAATTATAAATATATATAATATATATAAAGAATTTATTTAATTGCTGGTACTTCGAAGTCGAGAACATTGAGGACGTCGTCGACCAGGTCGGATTTCAAACGTTGATCCTCGTTGTCAGTACCTGTTAAGGCTGGAGATGCGTTGATTTCCAAAAGCCAAGGTCGGAGATCATCGCTGAGCAGTATATCGTAACCATAGAGCTCAAAACAGTTGCGATCCTGCATCATAGCCGGTTGTACTGCCAGTAGACTCGCCATTATCACGCCTGAAATAAGCACAGATATAATATATATAAACATCTCACACACACACACAAATTCATATACACAATAAGATAATCGTAAAGTGATAAGATTATTTGTAAAATACATAACGGTAATTTGATAATTTTATAAATACCCGCAATACGTTGCATCAAATTTTCAACCACTTCCACCTCGTAATAAGTTATCAAATAATCCCTAAGCTTATTCAATGCCCATTTGCAGTTCCATTCCCCGGTCTCGCCTTTTATCGAAGAGATACCCTCGGCATTCTGACTTGCTTTCAGCTGTATTGCCGTATTTGTCAAGTGCACTCTGGTGTCGTCAATGTTTTCCAGATCAAACAATTGGCCACACAAACGGGCAAAACCTTCCCTGGCCAGCCACACTTTCAAAGGATGAAATGATGTCACCAATACGTAAATGCGTAGATCGAACTTTCGCCCTGAAAGCAGGGATTTAAATTTCATTGTAAAATAGAGATGATGATATTAGATGGATTCAAGGTATATAGAATTAGTTCATGATTTTATTGTTTTAAAAACTAACATCAGTTAACAATTAATAAACACAAGTCATAAAATTTAAGTGTGTATTTACACGAGCGCACACTTTAATTTCTCAACTATATGTATATAACTTATATTATAATTAAATATATAATGTTATAATTTACGTTATTATTTATTGTATAATATTAATATAATAAAATTTAATTAATAATGTATATATATTTAATATGATATTATTAAATGTATCAAAAAATATGAATATATTCGATTTGTTTACAAGTTTTAATTAATATATTTTGATGACTAATTGTATAGATCCTAAAGATAAAGAATCTGAAATTTAACCTGCAACGAGATAAGGATTATCTATGTATTTTTGAACGACATAAATCTCAGTTGGAATTCCTGATGATTGCTGCGATTTGGCCTCTCTGCTTTTCCACTCTACAAGATCCTTCAGCTTCCTGAATAGAAAAATACCTTTGCCTCGCGATCTTGCTACTGGTTTGACAATCCACGTGGCTCCTTGTTGCCTACGATTTAGCATATTTAGCATCTTATTAAGTCTAATTCCATAATTTTAGCGCTACATGACTATATACTGAGATCGTATTTTTATTTCCAAAAAATATTTGTTGTCATATTTTTATTTGAATACGATGAATATAAAATGTATTGTATGAACCAGAATTCTTACAGAGAAATGCATAATATAATAAGATATAATAAAACTACCAAAATATATTATTTTGTGTGTATGTGTGTTTTGTGTATGTGTATGGGCGCGCGTGCATATACAAATGTAAAAAATTTAAAAGTTTACTGTAGAAATTGTGCAAATATATAACTTTTATAATATTTTGAATAAATATATTTTTTTAAGCCACGGTTCTTTTAAAAAGTTTTTTGCATGTAATGTAATCTATAACTTCAAAAATTTTCAAGATATCAATATCACATATCGATATTTGCTTCTTGATATTTTTCTCTATGAACTTGTGATAAAATATAATACTTAGATAACGATAAAATCATAAAAGTTAGGATAGTAATGAACTTAATTTATTACAGAAAGGAATATAAAATTAAAATGATATATCCAATTAATGTCATCTTCTTAATTAATAACAAATCTTTAATTAATAATAAATAATTTTACTTATGATATTCTTCGACGAACATCCGATAGTCGCTAGGCAGCTCGAAGGTCACAGGCATAGCATCACTGATGCGAGCCTCAGCAATTTTTCCAGCCCTTATGAGGGCTTTCCTATAGCGCTTGAGATTGCGGTATAGGTAATTCTTTCGCGTGAGCTCATAGTGATTACGGAAGTGCGGCACCCGCTGGTAAGGGCGCAGCTTCTTCCGGTCCCCGTCCAACGCCTGTCGCAGCACATCCCCCGTGTCGCACCACCACAAATGCCAACTAGAATCTTCGGGATCGACTATCTCAAGAAAGAAAGATACAACGATTTAATTACTTCCATTAAAAATTTGGCACCCTCCACTACAAAATTTTAAACTTTTAAAACAATAAATTGAGAAATAAAATATTTCAGAAATATACAAGATATTTATAATTCAGAAGATATTTGACATTAAGCTTTAGTATTGTATTTACTTTTTCATCACTTTGCTTGTATGTAAATATGATAATTATGTCAGTATATTAATTTATAATTATTCACTATTTCCAACTATCTACATTCTATTTACAGTCTATTTACAGTATCTTAAAACTTATAACATTTAATTAATTAATTTCAATTCTAATTCTTGTAGTAGTATAGATATTATATTACTGTATCAATTAATGAGATTTATAATGCTTTCTTTAATGATGAGAGTGCTGTATCTTTCTCCATCTGTATGTATGTGTATTTTTTAATGGTAATTTTTTATTTTGAAAATTCCGTAATATATCATAATCCCGTAACTTGACAAAATTACCTGAATCCAACCTCTTGCCAACATCACCTCAACTTGTGTGGAGGGAAAATCACATCGGAATTTGACAACTTTATCTTCAGAGTTCTGCTTTTTTTTTAAGTTATAAAGTTTTTTTTCTGCACCAGATAATTTGGTCATTTCTATCTTTAAAGGGGTAATCCGCGAATTCTCCAATGTCTTTTGTGTGTTATTCATGGTTTATCAAGATAATTGAATTATTCAGACATATTGAAGATATAATTCGCATTTGTTAGTTTATATAGTGTATTTTGAGATATTCAACTTTTCTTTGTTCTCCTTTGAGTCTCTTGTGATTTGAATTTTTATTTTTATTAATATTAGAGTTAATTTAAAAAATATCAATTTTGTAATATTTTGTAATATGTGGGACTTTGTTTCAGGAATGAATTTTGTATAAAAAATAAATTTAAATAAAAATTTTATAAAGAGTATACATTCTATTTAATTTTATTACAAAGTTACAGCAAATTGGATTTTCTGACAATCTAATTATAAAAAATACGACGAACACATGGATGTATGAAGAATAAGATCAATGACAAGGTTATAGAAGATTTGTATTGATATATAAACATTCATTTTGAATATTTCTATGATGATAATAATTAAATACAGTTCAAAGAAGAAAATTTATTATAAATTGAAAGCAAAATCAAATAGGATATGTTATAAATTCGCGTAATTTTTTTCCAAATGCTAAATTTATTCTTGGAGGATATTAGGATCCCAACATAATGAAATATTCTGTGCATTGCGATCCCATCGATATATATAATAATTATTTACACAAGTCAAAGTGCATCGTGCGCATTAGAGGACGGATTAGAGGACAGCGGGAGGAAAAGTCAATGTCATTGCGGGTCCAAAAATATAATTGGCTACTGGCCGAAATCTTCACGTTCCGATTCGCATTCAATCAGTCGCATTTTGTCGTTTACGAGTTGTCGATGCTTTTTTAATGTGAATAAAGAATTTGGAATCTTAACATATATCTAAAGATATCTAAACGTGTATCGAATGCCCAAACTCACGTCCTGCCTGTCGTGCTGTTTGCGGCCTTTTGAGTTCCTTCTGAGACGTTCTGGAAGGAGTAGATATGATTACGTTGAGTACATGGCACTCTGTCAGGTGAATCTCATAACTCTGTGTGAAAATTTATCCAAATAATTATGTAACGTAAGAAATGTGATATTAAGATAACAAAACAATTGACAGTGTGTTTGGAAAAGATTGTTATTTGGTTTTGTTGTCACTGTATGTTATTTTATTATTAGTACTATTGTATGTATGTATCTTTAGTATTTTTTGAATTAAAAAATTTATATGTTACATATATGTTAACATATAACATTAATTTATCTTTGAAAAGTTTAAATATCTTTAAATTAAATATTATAAAAGCTATATACATATTATTGAAAATTGATCATTATATTTAATTTCACAGAAGAATTGTTGCATTTCTCTTCTGTAACATAAAATATCTTTATTCATAGAGATTGAACAAATATCATACTGTTAAAGCAACTAGTGTAGATAAACTAGTATCCTTTCATTGAACTTTTCTTGCCTTCAATATAATTTCGTAATAGGACTTGCTTTCAGGCTTTCACACTGCGGCAATCGTGTATGTTTTCAATCGGTCATACGTTTGACAATATATCAATGTGCATAGATAAATGTTCACGAATTATTAATAATAATAATATTATTAGATAATTGTTAGAAATATAATTTAATTACTATAGAAACTTGATTGACATATATGTATATAAAAAATATATACGTATGTGTATGCGCGCGTGCATATGAACATATGTGTTGAAATATGAATATGTATATTTTTTATGAAGATGATTTCTGCTTGATTTTTTTGCAGGTCGAAGCTGGTGATGTCATACTTAGGGTGAACGAAGTTGATGTCAATCGATTTAGTACGAAAGAAGGTAAAAATATTAGATTTATTAAATATACCTACTTTTAATCTTTAAATATCGAAATTTGTCAAATTTAAATTCAATTGCTGTTTTAATATCATTTTTTAATGTCATTTTTTCGCAATTATATGAGTTCAAGTGTAGAAGCTAATATTAAAAGAAATATTTATATACCTACTTTTTTATGTATACTAAGGATTATAAAAATCTTTAATATTTAAAAAAATGTTAAAAAATATACTACATTAAATAAAATGTATAAATGATAAAAACAAAATAATTACGATTTTTTTCGTTTTTAAATTGAAATCGATTTTCTTTTTATATTTTGTATTTTGTCATTTATCATAAATTAAATGTCACTTAAGGCAATGTGATTCAACATGTAACGTAATTCAAACTACGATGGATTAATTAAAATTTCGATTCTATTAATTTAACTATGACTATTGAAATCGAACTTGATAATACTTCAGAGAACAGAATTTGTAAGATAATTTATTTTGATTATACAATGACAATAATTAAAAATTATATAAAATTTTTATTAAATTATATATGCGTATAAATTCCAAATTATTTTTATTAGTTTGAAGTTATATATGAATAATATTTTCTTCTATATTTCACAGAAATTAATACCTCGATTAATACAACATTTTAGAATCATAGAAACTGTTATTTATTTATTTATTGAAGAAGTAAAAGGTTATAGTAATATAGCAAAACAATTTAGTTTGTTTAAAAAAAAACGAAAGAAAAGCTCGGATAAAAAAAGAATGAAGAAAATATAAATTCTGATTTTAAAGTTAATTATTTTAAAATTAATTTGTTTATTATTGATTTATTGTAGTACTGAAATGTCTCCGACTGTCTTCAGATCCCGTTACTCTAAAGCTGCGAAGGGGTAAGTGAGATTTCTTAGAAATGCACGATCAATTTTCATAAACTTATATATTTTAATCTTTTATATAAATTTTATGATTTTTTAAAATATATATCAAATATATTCAAACGCCTTTTATACCATAAAATGCAAATTGATTATGTATTCACGAGGCTGCTGAACTCTTGCGATTGTAAGCGATCTAATGATAGATCACTGTCTGAACACATTCTTGAACCTGAACATTATAATAATAATAGAATTAATACGCTGTAATAACCATCGCGGCTAACACGATAAACAGAAAAAATTACGCACTTACCCCACGGAAAGGGATGGCCGATGACCAAGGACTCGTGATTATTCGCACGAGCGACTTTCAAACGATGCACAAGAGTGACAAACGATTTTCTGTCAGACGATCACATTGATCTCCCTAGAGACACTTTTATGTTTTTTGTTTGCCATTGTCAGGACGTTTTTATTATTGTACATTATTTAATATTATTAGTTTTAATTAACGAGTAGATGAATTTATTATAATCTGTTAATTTTAATCTTTCCTGATAATAACATAATTTAACGATATAAATATTGTCGGACAGTTCCACTAATCCCTTATGTTTACATCAAAGTAATGTTTTTGGCATGTTAATCTTTAAACGATATTGTTTAAGTAATATCAAATAAATTCTAATAGAATTTTGTTTTAAGTTCCAATTCTACAATTATATAATTGCAAAATTTCGTTGAAATTTTTGCTGGAGACAATTTAAAACAACTAAATAAGCTAAAAAACATTACAAAAACGTTTATATTAAATAAACGTGATTTGATAACAAATATATTCAAGGCAATATTTTATGTATAATGACAATAAAATAACATAATTCGGAAGGCATATAAAAATAAAAAATTTTAACGTTAAAAAGCAAAAATTACGCAGATCCTGCTGTAAAGGCTCACGTTCGCCGCCTTCTTTCTCCCGGACAACCTGCGAAGGATGAGGTCACAGAATGTTCAAAAGATGTCTTGGCGAACAACCCCAAGAACATCGTTGCTTCCGGCAATGTAGAGAAGAAGGAGCTCAAGAAGACGTCAGTCACACCAGAAATGTCCGCAAATTCGCCAACACTGACACCGACGCCTGCAACAACAACGAGGAGCAATGGCTCGTGCAGCGATGCCTCTCTCTCATCGGAATTAGAGGCTCTCTTGCCACCCGTGGACCATTTTAAAGAAGAGGAACGGACTCAATGGGAGCCCCTGTCCGCTGACAAATTCTCACGACAGAAAAACACACCTCGGTACAAATTGCAATAAAGATTAAAAGTTTTAATCATCCATTCCGTTGCATACTCGATATTTATTCGAGCATAATCACATTCTCATATCAATTTTTATCAGTTAAAAATAATTGTGCGCGCAATTATATTTTTTTTATACATATGTACGCTTGACTAAATGACAAGCATTGAGAAAACAATGCAACGAAGATATAGAAAAAAGCATACAGAAGTATGAGATCCAACAATATGAAAAAATAAGGATTTGACTTAATTTTTCTTTCTTTTTTAAATTACAATTAATATTTCTCTCTCTCTCTCTCTCTCTCTCTCTCTCTCTCTCTCTCTACTTCTTCACTTATCTGTGAATTTTGATGAATAATGAATCATTATAATAATGTTTTTATTAATATTTCGTATTAATGATAAAATTTAATATTTATCAGGTTCGAAGCGTACATGATGACCGGCGACCTGATGCTAAATCTCTCCCGCACACAACAGAGCAGCAATCTACTGCCTAAGCAACATCAGCAGCGAAAAGTGGACTCCCTTAGGTACAATCCCAATCATCAGCACACCACTACCACTATCACTACCACTAGTGCCCATCACAATCACAATCATCACCACCACCATCATCATCATCATCATCACCATCATCATAACTCGGTACCCAGCAGTCCCAATGAGACCCAACTGGCACATCAGCATCATCACCATCGAGGAACGGTCTACAAAGCTTCCAGCTCGGCCAGTACCTCACCCGTAGGCGCTGCTAGACGCGACGGAGTGCAAAGCACTTCGGGAGCCCTAGTCCAAGTCGATCCGGGCAAGAATACTCCTTCAAGCTTCGGTTTCGTACGTACTTCGCGGTCGGAGGATCACCTGCAGTTTCAAAAAGATCCTTCAATGAGCGCCGTGGATATTGATATCGATGACGATGTCACTTCAAGTTTGAATACATTGTTGGATCCGCGGCCAGAAGGCCTAATGCCAAATGAGCGAATTGTCTGGACTTACAATGCACCTGTTAGCTCACCAGCCGTTTCCTGCTGCCAAAACGGCGGTTCCTCATCTTCGTCTTCGTCCTCATCATCCTCTTCGACGAGCCCTCAGCGTTCTCTGTCCCCTGCTTCTCCTACCTCCGTCTCGTCCTCCGTTATGTCCTCCAACTCTGGTTCCCGTAGGTTCCCTCCGGCCCAAACTGTTCCCGGGGTTTCCAGCGCCCCGGGAGGTCATCTCCCTGCTAACGGCGATTTCAGCCAGTCGGAGGCCATCAGCAACATGTCCAGTCCAGATTACAATGATGAAGAAACAATGGATATTCTCAGCGCGAGGGATATTATGATGGTAAGCGATCCCAGCGATAGCGATTCGACCATTCTGGCGAGCGAACCGCCTCAGAGAAGACTGAAGGCTAATCCTCAGGACACTGGAGACCATAGAATAGTGATTCAAGTCAAAGGGCCTGATAAAGACACTCCAAGAAACACGAGTCCTAGACAGGCGAGGAGAAGAGGAAATCCCATTGGCGAACTGATGTCACCTGCTACATCCCAAAATTTGCAGAGAAATCAATCTGGGATTCCTGGGATCCCGAGCGTTCCTGGAATCATTGCGGGATCTGTAACACCTGAATGTGTAGGTTATCAGGTAATTTTAAATTTTATTTAGAACTAATTATATTATTATTGGTTCTGTTAGAGCAGTACAAATTTTATAAAATACAATGCAATAATAATATATATAATAAAATTAAATTTTATAATAATTTAATTAGAAAATGAACTTTTTTGGGGGGAATTATTTCCAAAGAATACAATTTATACAAGAATAGATTTAAAAACAAAATAAATTACAGTTAAGTTTTTTATTGGATTGCATTTAATATTTTCAGTTATTGATTTTAAATTAAAATAAAATAAGTTTTACTAATTTCTAATTTATTACTATTGTATAATAATTCTATTATCATATTACTTATTTTACTAATTTTCGATTTTAGGAACTAAAAGAAAGCGAAGATGAGAGGGAGGCTCTGATTGCTGGAATGTACGATGAACAGAAGGGACATGGAAGTAGCGCGTCGCCGCCTCAGTCAGCGGATGAAGAAAGCGATATCGAAAGTTTACACAGTTTCCATTATAGCCCGAAAGCGGTAGATTTGCCCTCTGCAATCCGATTGGCCAAACGTCTCTATTCTTTAGATGGCTTCAAAAAGTCTGATGTTTCTAGACATCTAAGCAAAAAGTAAGTTTTCTCTATTTTCCTGATTGAATCTTTTAAAACTTTTTAGAATTTTTTATTTTTTTTTTCTCGAAACAATTCAAACTAAAAGTTAGAAAACTTTTAAAAGAACTCATCATTAATTGCTGTACATAAAAGTATGAAAAGTTCAAGAAGTATCAATTTTATAAATATGTTATTGTATATATATTGTGTTTGTAGCAACGACTTTAGCAAAGCTGTGGCGGAGGAGTATCTGCGCTACTTCAACTTTGAACGAGATACACTGGACATGGCTCTTAGAAAATTTCTCGCTCAATTTTGTCTAACGGGAGAGACTCAAGAAAGAGAGAGAGTCTTAGTACATTTTTCCAAAAGATATTTGGATTGCAATCCCGGTAGTTTTAATTCTCAAGGTAAGTGCACTTTAGAATATGTATTATTAGTTGCGTATGTCGTTATGTGTGTCTTTTCTCCTCTACCCGGAACATGTCGAGAAACGCATTTTGGACTAATGATTTTTGGATCGAATTTTATATATTTTTTTTGGCAAAAATTTAATTTACGTTCGGTTAACCCTCTACCCTGCATACCCGATTACATGGAACACCCCGTCATAATGACCACTATTTCAGAAAAACACGAGTTTCATTCATTTTTCCACTGGTGTAAATGTAAACCTCAGCGATCATAATGACCGATATTCCGGGCAGAGAGTTAATTAATATATTTTTTCCTTGTATGTACATAAGTTAAATTTATTCAATAATATTTGTGTTTAGATGCGGTTCACACACTGACTTGCGCGATAATGCTGCTTAATACAGACTTGCACGGTCAGAATATCGGCAGAAAGATGTCATGTTCAGAGTTCATTGAGAATCTATCGGAGCTCAACGATGGTGACAACTTTCCACGTGAAGTGCTGAAGCAACTTTACAACGCCATTAAATCCTTTCCCCTCGAATGGGCAATGTAAGCAAGCGTGACAATTATAAAATTATCTTCTGTAGAATAATAATTAAATTCTTTACAATTAGTGTTAATAGTTTCTTATAGTTTAGTATAAAAATTGAAATGTATCAGTCTCTTTCAGAATAATAATTAAACTCTTAGGTTTAAATGCTTTTCAAGCAAATTCAGTTTTATATTCTGTTTAGGGATGAAGAAGGGGACGAAGCGACAAACCAAGCAATTCAGCAAGGCGACGGTACGGCGGCGATTGCCGGTACCGGAAATCCGTTTCTCGATGTGCCAAATATTACGGGCGCTACGGAGTTCAAAAAGGGATATGTTATGCGTAAATGCTGTTATGACTCCAATGGCAAAAAAAGTATGTACTCCTATATTACCTCTTATAACAAAATATTTTTTTTTAACAGCAATGTTTATCTTACATCATGTAATCTCATATATTATATCTTTCTTATATATCTCTTATCTTATTATCTTTTATAAAATGTTACATAGCTCCGTTCGGCAAACGTGGATGGAAAATGTACTATTGTACATTGCGTGAGCTTGTGCTATACTTGCACAAGGATGAGCACGGTTTCCGTAACGATAGTTTGCACAATGCTATACGTATTCACCATGCGTTGGCTACCAAGGCGACTGATTACACAAAGAAACAGCATGTTTTTCGATTACAGACTGCCGACCAAGCTGAATATCTCTTTCAGACAAGGTTGGCATTTTGGTATTCTTTGTTAAGTTTAGAAAATTTCTATTTAAAATGGAAAGAGTTATGATAAAAATTTTAATGATTTCGACTTAAACTGAATTTGAAATTGATTGAATTGTGAACGTTCGATTATAATTTATAATTAAAATTATAATTTTCATAGTTATAATTATGATTATTGCATAATTTGCGAGTGTAATTTAATTTCAATTTCAGTTAACTTTCAATTTTAATTGTTTGTAAGATGATTATGTAATATATCAATATATTTACAGTGATTCAAAGGAGCTGCAATCATGGATCGATACCATCAATTTTGTGTGCGCCAGCTTTTCGTGTCAGCCTCTCGCAGGCGCCGTTGGGTCTCAGCGCAAGTTCCAGCGTCCATTGTTGCCATGTAGCCATACTAAATTAAATTCTGTAAGTATGCCATGAAATATTGCATTCTTTAAATTTTTCTTAACAATTGTTTAGATTAAGGTGTGATTTATGGCTTATTCGCGCGTCTACATACAGGATTTTTAAAGTTTGCTAATTAACAATAATTTTAAATCAGGTATAACTCTTCAGAAGAATTATATTACAATAAAGATCTTTCATAAAAATTAATAGTTTAATTTGAATTTAATTAAAAATAAACATTTTAAAAATGGAAGTGATTTTAACATCTTGAAAATATGATTAAAATTTTTGTTTTGTTTATTGACTTCCTTATTGGTCTCTTGGAATTAAATTTCAAAAACCTATGAAATTTATTTTTCGAAAAAATAATTAGTTAAGATGATTTCAAGTGATCATGATATGCAGATCATATTGTATAACAAATACTTGTAACATCTAGAAAATTTAAATTAAACTGAAATATCTGGAGATGTTAGAATTATAAAAATATTTCTTTATTTGTTTAGTTAAAGGAAATAAAGAAAGAAAATTAAATTAATTAATAGAGAGAACAGTTACGGGACCATGAAGATAGGGTCAACAGGCTAGAAACGGAATTGGACGAACATAGACGACATCCTCCGGAAAGAGGGGCTAAAGCTCTTACTGTACAAAATTATAAGGAAAAAGACGCATATTTGCATCACGAGGTAACTTTTAAGTTAATGATATGTTTAGTAAAACATATCGTTAATATAGAAATTTTTTTATTCAAATTTACTAAGAATTTTAAAAAATTTTAAATAATTTTATTAATTGAGAGAATTAATGTTTTTCTATCTCAGTCCACAATTTTTACGTTTTGTGTAGATAATTAAAATTCGAAAATCTAAAGTCTGTAAACAAAAAAATGATTGATCGATTTATAAATAACAAAAATATTTTCTATTAACACAAAATTACAATTTTAAAAATTTTAAATTTTTCTTATAAAAAATTTATATTTATTTTATTTTATTATAACTATAATTTTATTTCTCTATTGCCTCTCTTCCTCAATTCCCTCCTTTGCGCGCGCGCGCGCGCGCGCGCATATGCATACATATACTTTTTAATAGTCAATCAAAAGATAATTGAAAATATATAATATTTCATATTTCAAAAGCAAATGTAACTTTCACATATTTCCGAAATGATTAGACTGATAAAGAAAATTGTAATTATTATAATGATCTTTTCTCTACTATGTAATCCTTGACAAATTTTTCTTTAACTTTTATTTGAAGATATTAAAACTGTTAATTCTCATTTGTTCGTCTAAAAATAATATAACAGTAATGACAATAATCTGATAATTGAAAAAGTAGAGAATTTATTTCAATTATTTACATATTTGGTGCCTTCAATTTATTGAATGAATATAAATTTCTTATTTGAAATTATCCTATTGAAAAACTCAATTTTTTTTTTTTTTTTTTTTTGTTAAAAAAGGATATGTATTTCCTTTTCTATTCCATTTAAAATTACCCTTTCACTTCATCATACTCTACAGAGCAACCCTCGTTCCAGCTGAAGCGGTATAAAACATATGCCTATCTTCTTCGTTCCCGACTGGCGTTCAGTGAGATGGAATCATCGCTAGTTGAGAGCAGTATTGGCGAGGTAGACGAGAGCATGCCACTCGGACCTCCTGGAGCCGTAGGAAACGCGGAAGGAGCTCTGGTACCACCGCCGGTCCCCGAACGACCAGCCGCAACTAATAGGTACAGTTACCGGACCGCCATTTACAGCGGCGGTAGCCGCAATCTGCTGAACGGTGGCAATCAGGACTATAATGCGGTTGGTGGTGACGTTGGTTGACGCAATGCTTATGGCCTATGCGGGCTAGTTTGACCCCGGTGCTGGTGCTGGTGCTGGTGATGTTGATGTTGACGATAAAGACACGAGTGACGCAAACTAACGATATACTCGGCAGCGTATCACACACACTTCAATGGTGTTATTAAGTGTTATAACGTACAATCGAGCGCAAAAATACTGTCCTGTTTTGGTGTTGTAAGATTGAACTGCAACTGCATCGAACTTCTTCCCTTTCCTCAGTTGACCGACCAGCTGAAGGAGAAGATACAGCGAAACTTATAGAGAGAGGAGCTCAATGCAAGTGCAGTTCTATTCGCTACACCAGATAGTATTTTGCCGTTTGCTGTACATCTTATTCAGTGGCGCAACTATTTGATCATATTATAAGTATGTCGAAAATATTACAACCAAAAAGATAATTTTTCATATAAAAGTTTAGCAAAAAAATTTATTTTTTAAATTTTGTTAAAATTATTTTAATTAATAGTAGTAACGCCACTGACTCTGTTATACTTTTGTCATGTCTTCTAATTGCGGTAGCGATTTTAGCTCTTGTTGAATCTATTTATTTATTCCTTCAGACCTGACTTCTTATCTATTTAATTTTAAAAGTTAACTTTGTGTAAAATTAGATAAATATATATAAAATTCACTATAAGGCAGCACATTTAAAATAAAATATCAAAGGAAACAGTATATACATATAGTATGTTGACAGGGATGACATGCCTAAAAGATGCTGTGTATAACTAAAATTGAATTTAAATGATTCTTGAAAATATATGTTTATTATAATCAGGTCCGAAAAAGTTAGTTTTTATTTTATTTTATGTATAAAAATTCATGTATTCTATTTCGACTGCTGATAATATTTTTATTCTTAGACATTTTTCTTTTACTCTATTTTAACTTTTAAATTTGACAGTTTTATTACTGGTATAATCTGACATATTTTATACAATTGAATAGTCTTCATACTTAAAAGAATCTTCTTTTATTTCCTCTGATTTTTTCTTCTTCTATAATAGAAAATAAATGTCATTTTGCTCTTCTAGAAATTCTATTTTATTATTGAAGCGTGTAAAGAAATACTTAATTATGGAAATAACATATTATGCTGTTTCACCATATTGTTAGTTTGCGCATAAATATTAAATATGCAAATTTAAAAATATATAAAAGTTGAGAGGCTGTTATATAAGACTGGATAGCAAATTTTCACGTTTTAACGTGCTGAATAGAAAGTTGAAGAAAATGTGTCAATCAATTTATGACTGCAAAGAAAAATATTTACAAATTTGTTATTTTGTTAATGGTTTGACACAAATATTAAATTTATATATTTTTTATTTATATAACTTTACACTCGTGAAATTTTTTATGCTTTTTGTATTATATGCAATTAATAATACTTTTGTTGCTTTTAGTAATATCTTGTTAAGTTTTTTATACATATCAAATTTTTTTCTTTTAATTTTTCTTTCAAATGTTAATTAGGAAATTTATATTACATAAAAAATAGATGTAAAATTAAGCATGCCATATTTTTTATTTAAACAGAATAAATTATATTATGTGTAAATATATTTTTTATTGATATTAATTATATGAAATGTATATTTTATATTTAAAGATAAATTACTCTCTCCTTTCTCTTCCGCTCTATCTCTTGCCTTTCTCCTATATTCCTTTTTCTTTTCCTCTCTCTTTCTTTTCTCCCTTTTCTCTAATCTTTATATGTATAATAATAAAATTGTTATATCTTTAGTCTTAATAATTAATTAAATGTTTGTTTAACGTCATATACGTATATATGTTTAACATTTATTATGACAAATAAAAATTCTTGCATCAAAATTATGCATATAAAATTTTTTTATATATTTATATTAAATATGTAATACTAATTTGATTTCAATGTAATTAAAATGTTTGTCTTTCTGGTTTTTATAATAAAACTATTTCGAATAATTAAATTTTACAATTTGTGTTTCATTATTTTATTTTAAATATTTGCAACACATTTAATTTGTTGCAACAAAGTTGAATTTTAGTTAAATATAAATTTGGATGTGAATACAATTAATATTTCAAAATTAGACAATTATAATAAAAATGTTTTTATTATAATTTAGATCACTACTAATAAACGAAATTAATAATGATTAAGAAAATAGATAACAATAAAATTATAATCATTTTTTAATTTCTATAAATTATAGTGATTTATATATAATACCGTACACAATATATATACATACATTTATACATATACACATGTATGCCCAATTGGAATTGTCGGAGGGTGAATTCACCTCCCCGGGGGATGGGGCTTCTGGTGCGGGATGTCAGGTCTGATCCTTCTCAGTTGCCTCCGAACTTTTCTAGCAGTCGACACCGTCAGCAAAGTGCACTGTAATTTTTACGTCTTGTCACAGGCAAAAATTCAGCACAATCTCGATCGCAGCCAACAAATTCTGCACAAAACTGAGAAAATCTGGTTCCGAAACGTTGGAGATATTAAGAACAGCTTATGGTAGGACGCTGCGTTGTCTTCAGAATTTGATCGCGTAACATTGCTCAAGACTATGCTGCATTTTCGCCCGTGATAAGACACAAAAATTACAACGCACTTTGTTGACGGTATCGACTGCTAGAAAGATTCGGAAGCAACTGAGAAGGGTCAGACTGTATACGTGACATCCCGCACCAGAGGCTCCGTCCAATGGATTCACCCTCCGATAATTCTAATTGAACCGCCAAAAATAGTCTCATTACTTTTGGGACAGACCATGTATGTATATATGCATGTATATTTATGAATGAAAAAAACATGAATATAATAAAAATTACTATATAAATAAATTATTGTTTAAGAGAAACATACGAATGTTCTAGCTGATATATGGTATGCAAAAAATGGCTCTGTATATAGATTTTAGTTATAAAATTGATTAGAAATTTGAAAAATATAAATTATTTTATTTTCAATATAATTTTATTTTTATTTTTTGGTTAAACTTTTGTTTTAATCAAACCACTTTGTGATATAAAAATTTTTTTCATATTTAATATATATATATATATATATATATATATACAAAATTTTTTCTTCCATCTTTTATTTCATTGTTTTCTTTTTCTCTTTTTTTGTTTTCTATTGCTTATAAGAATTTTTTTCTAGCTCGTCTTTTCATCTCAAAGTTTTTTAGGGAAAATTATCATTTTGTAGTTTATAGAAAACTCCTTGTACATAAAACTGTAATATATGTGGATATATAAGTAACAAATACTTATAAACTACGTAATAAAGATCGACGATCTTCAAATCTTTGCATTTCTATGAGAAATACCCAATTATTTTCTATAGCGCATGAAATAATCCTTTTTTTAACAATTATATATATTGTAATATAATAATATTATATAATAGTTATTTAAATTATTTTGTATGCATTCGCTTTTATATTGTTTTGCATGCATTATGATCTTGACAATACTATTAATTATTATACATTAGATTAATTTTGTTATAACTGGTTATACGTACTTTGTGTATTTATTTATTTATTTTTATATTCTGGTATATTGTTTTTTAAATCACTTACAGCATGTTTACATACACAACACACACACGCGAGTTAATTAATTGTAATAAATTATTTGTATATTTTTTTATGTATATATGAGATTATAAAGTTTTATCGTAAGATATAATAATAAAAATAATACGTAAGTAGAATAGTAGTATCTTATAATAATTTTATAACAATTTTGATATTTTTAATTCACAAAGATATTTACCGAAATTGAAATTAATTTTTAAAAGTTAATCTACAATTTCGGTTGAATTTTTATAAAAATTCGACAATTTTTTGTTTATAATAAATTCATATTTATTTGTTGCATGCAACAGAGTTGACCTGGCAGCAACGTAAGCAGGATCCAGCAAGGTTACATCCAGCTTTCAGAATGTTATTCAGGATATCTTCCTTGTCGTGCAAATATAATGAAATAAAGTTTGCTGTTAAAATCGAATATGAAATTAATTGAAAAATTATGATATTCAGGAAAGAATGAAGATTGTATTGGCTATATTAATCAAATTTCTTTTAATCTATTGATTAATGAAAAACATAATTTATTAGTTATATGGAATAATTATCTATTCCTATAACTCATAATATGTATTACAAATAATACAAGATTATAAGATTTTTAGCTTCAACGTTATGTTTATACTTAAGCATCTTATTAATCTTTTATATTAAATTATGAAAAATATATCCTTTATAAATTTTTTATAAATAATATATTTTTTATAAGTAAATTAAGGAAGTAAAGAAATCACATGCTTTTGAAAGATAGTAAAATCGAATTATTGCAACAAATTTTCTATATAACCATTCCCATTATGATAAATAAATGACTTATTACTGGTTAATAAAATTGTTTGTCAATTAATTCGCAAATTTACATCTACAGAAAATCTAACGAAAATGCTAATAAGCAATCTTTATTTTTTCTAATTATATATAATTTTTCAAAGCGACAGAGAAAAAATATATTATATAGCAAAGATTTAAATAAGAAAAGGATAATTAAACCTTGCCTCGCAAGATTAGGCAATCTTCTTGTTTCCTAGCAAAGATAATTGATTTGATAATAAATAAGGCTAGAATTTCTCTCCGTATTTACGCGAAATATTATTTAAGACTGACTATAGCAAAATATCGTGCACAGAAAATTAAACTATAATTGGAAAGAAATTACCAATATGCAAAAATTTGTTTCACCATAGCGATGATAATATGAATTAGTAATTTCTCATCCTATAATATAATGCATCATCAAAAATTATTACAAAATTATTCCTTATAAATATTTTATAATTGTATATGGACGAATAATAAATTTAAACCGTTAGGATGCGAAAAGAAGAGGCCAAAGAATTGCATTTATATATATTCTACTAAATATTCCGTTTCTTCCATAATTTAGCGTATATAAATATATGTATACATATTTCAGGATTTAACATTATACATATACTTATTTACACAACTTTTAATTTTGTTATATAAAAAAACTTGAAATAGCATGTTTAGTTTTATTCATTGAACAACTAAGAAATGAGTTAAAAGAAAAAATATATTTCTTTGTACAGCTTGATTTGCTGCCATTGTAAACATATATTTGTAAATATATTTTTGTTATCAATATTATTATTAATATGATCATATCCTATTATTATAATTCGAGGATGTTTATTGATCGATAATGAATTTCTGATAGAAAAATGACTGCGTTTTATATTTATGCATTATTATTATTATTATATGTACCTTTGTAAATATCATTGTGTAGATATTAAAATAAAATATCAAATAAATAATTACTTTATATATATATATATATTTGACAAATTTATTAAACGTAATTCGAAAATAGTTTCGCAATATAACAAAAAGTCAGATATTAAAAAAAGATGGAAAAGGGAATATTTTTTTATTAAAAATCAGTTGCATAATAAAATCGGTATAATAATTGTATATAATTCTTCCAAATTGTTTCAGATTTTCTCAGTTGCACTTTACATACATATATCAGGTGATTCGAAAATAAAACTACTTCGTATAATATATAATATATATATATATATGTATATACAGAAACAGTGCGGTGCACACGATATGCGTGTGTATCTATATCATTATAATTATACATGATGATAATAATAATTATTATATAAATGTTTTTATATTACAACAAGTCATTATCGGACCAAAAGCACAAAGATTGAAAATTTCTTTATCTTCTGTCGTTCGCACATAACCCATTTTCCCTTTTTCCCTATCTTTCAATATTTTTTTTCTCATCGTATACAATAATATACAAGCAATCGACATTTTCTCTTACGACAACTATAATATATATTGTACAACACTTTGGAGGAATGTGATGGCGACTCTGATTAGCACCACAACTTCTTCGCTTTATTTATCCCTTAGTTTGTAACCCTGGATCACTCCTATAAACTAAAAAAAAGTTCATCTCTTAACGCTCTCTCTATCTTTCTCATTCTCTTTTTCTCTTTCTTGCGCTCGCGCAAATTATTAAAAAATAAACTAATTCAACTGATTTGCCAAGTAGAAAAGAAAAAAATAAAAATATATTGTTTAATTTATAAAAAATGTACATGTTTTAATAATCTGATAATATATTCCTCTCTTTGTAAGTTAGTTTTTAGAAATCTTTCTTTAATAGATAATCTAATTACACATATAATTCATTCGATATTCTCAATTTTTTCTTTGTTTGAATTAACTCATAACTAAAAATTATAATTCTTAATTACACAATAATATACAATTATCTCTTAAAAAATCGGAAAGGAATATTACACAATTCCATTGCATCGTTTAATAATCTACTACTATCAAATTATATTTTAGTAGATTATTAATTAATGGAGAAGTAAATCTGGGGTTTTAATTGTTTAATTAATATTGCGCAATGGCACTTTACAAGTTAAATTACAGTGACCTAATGCTCGTTCTAAACCTATATAATATGTATCTATGTAGACACGTATATACATATACATATATATATATATATATATATATATATATAATATATATACGTGTGTGTGTGTGTGTGTGTGTGTATCATTTTCCATGTAGGAAATTATCTTTATACAACTTCCTACCTTATATAACATAGCAACAATGATAACAATGGGCAGGGTAGAGAGATTGAGTTTTCTTCTTTATTTTTTTTCCTTTTTTGTTTCTTCTCTATTATCGTCGTTTTGGTTTCTTTTTAATTCATCCACTTACGACAATTAGGTGCGCCACAAGCGCATGCAATCTTGTGCTGGTCATCTTCAATGTCAAATTTATAGTCATATGCCAACTGTAAAAAAAGATAGATAAATATAAGAATAATATAAAAAATAAATATAATAAAATTTGAGATAGGAAGATTTATAAAGATATATAATTTTCAAATAGAGGAAATATTAAAATAAACAAATAAATAATATTAAATAAACAAAATACATAATTCACTTGTCATAAAAAAATTAATTTCGTAAAATTACCTCTTCGCCACGTGAAATTCGGCGCTTGGCAAAAATGATAATCCTGAGATCGCGCTCAACTTCAACAATCTCGGCGACACAGTTTGGGTTGCAAGAATGATTGATGTAACGAGCGAGACCACCACATAAAGTCGCATCTATCACTCGCTCTTCATCCAATCGGAACATATATATACCGCGATTCTGCAACAAATCATATGTTCTAATATAACATATTACACACACACGCACACATACGCGCGCGTGCAGGTATAGGAAAATAATAAGTTCGTACTAAAATATAATTAATTAATTAATTAACAATATAATCAAAGAAGTTTCTATATACTCACTCTAGCTTCATATTGTTTCTCCCTTGTTTCCGCCAACTCTGACCTAATAATCTCTCCAATGTACTCGATTACCATCGTATGTTTTTCCAGATCTCTTGCTGCGTATAATCCTAGACCTTGAATCTTTGATCTTGCCAAATAAACATTATTACGCCATTCCTGCTTCATCTTCTTGTACTGTGAACTCTTGGAGTGTACGAATTGCTTCGAGTATGGGCAAGAGGCGGCCTCGCTGGCAGCAGCAGCAGCTGCAACTAATGTTGAAGAGACTCCACCGCCCATTGTTGCAGCAGCACCACAAGTTGGTAAACCAAATGGCATTCCACGTGAAGCAAAACCCCCTGTGCGTTGCGTGTGCGGCCGTTTCCATGGTAGCTGGTTACGCAAACGTGCCTCTGTCCGTGCACTTCCTGTTGGATTGATGGCTAAAGGTAACTCCAACAGTGGATTACGACCGTATTTAAATCTGAAAGCGGAGAAATGTTTCGTTATTATTAATTTTCAAAAAAATGTAATACTTTGCAAAACTAGTAGCAAAAGCGAAAGTTGAAACATAGTTATCATAAACAAAAATTATCGATATTGTTCATGTAAATTCCAACATAACATTATTATCTACCTATAATCGGTCAAAGTCTCAATTCCAGGTAAGCTTTCCAGTACTCGCACTACTGCTGGCTCTGTTAAACCAAACAGATCTTCTCCTGAAACGTATCGCGGGAATAATTGAACAGAGTTCGTACTTCTTCTCAATTCTGCCAATGGCTCTAAGATTCGACTCCAAACAGCTCGTGGAGTAGCATCTCTCAGTTCGACATCCTCTTGAAGAGGTTCTTGGACTAGAACACGAAATTCAGGACGACCGGAAACATCGTGGATCGAACAAACATAGCGACAACGTTTGTTGGGTCTGCGCATACTCCAGTAGAAACGCACGATTTTGTACCCCACCGGATAAATATAGTTGGGAGTATGGAAATTTTGCAATTGATGAGGAAGCAGCTGGCCAACACTGAGAAAGATAAGGGAACCGACACGAAGCAGATGTTTATTGTCGGAGTGATGCATCACCGCAGCGACTTGACGATTTTCATCGCGTTGAACGTAGACGCGACGATAAACAGAAAGGGTAGTTAGTTCCTTATCTTTGTCTTTTATAAGATGTTGAGGACAAGCTATGGTCTGAAAGAAAAATTTTATTTTATTAAAAAAAATTGAAAAGCTTATAGAAAATTAAAAACAAAACTTACGCAGATTGTATTGAGAATATTCTTTTAAACTTATATTTAATATATATTATATTAATTAATAACATATATTAAGCGCGCGCGCGTGTATGTATTTTAGACACGCGCGCGCGTATTATATAAATAACATAATATTAATCTACAAAAAACAATTCAATTACCTTGTCTTTATAAAAGCCACAGCCATCTTTGATAGCACATACCAAGTGATACCAATTAGTGCACCTTGGCTTATAGCACTTAACTGTGCCAGCAGATTTTTCGCAAATAATACAAATTTGTACAAGGTTGTTCTGCAAAACCTCGTCCAGTCTCATAAGTGCGCCACTCTGTGCCTCATACACCACATTGGACCATAATGCACAATTGAGATGTACCCATTTATCTACGTCGAAATTGAGTAATCGAGCTGGTCCATCGGCTGTTGCATCGCCCTGACTCTTGCAAAATACGCAACGACGAGTGTCTTCGGCTTTTGCAGGAGCTACCGCAATTCCCATACGAAATAGCATCTGAAAGAAAATTTAATTTATATCTTCTAGACGATTTTAAAATTTTGATGTTTATTAAATATTAGAAAAATCAATAATATTCACATAAATTCACATATGAAACCTGACATAAAACATGTCTCTTGATAAATTCCCAACTAATATATTTTATTTATTTATAATTAAATTCTTCACATTTTCACAACTTTCTAAATAATTATTAAATAATTAATTTAATTATACCTCAGTAATTTCTCTATCAGTGGGTTTTTTAAATTTAGTTGCAGGTTGCATGACTCCCATCGACCATGTTTTATATCTCAAACCTTTCCAAATCTTCGCAGGTGGTTGAGACTCGATAGAATCACCGATTTCTTCATTAATCGGATGTTTCTTCGATCGCTTTTCTTCATTTTCTATACTATCAACGTTATCCAATTTTTCAGTTTTCACTTTGATCTCTGCTGTTGGTTCATTACCAATCTCTATAGTCTCAAGCCTCTCCGTCTGCTGCTGTTGTTTAATAGGATATTTTTTCAGATTTTTTAAATCATTTTCTAATATTTTTGCTTCTGTTTTATGGCATAAATGGTCTACTATCGTCGCAGCCTGCAAAATAATCAAATAAAAATATCAATATTTATTAATATCATAATATTTATAAATTATTAATTATTATAAAATTAATAATAATTAATAGATATTTAACTTATCAAATTTATACACTATAAGTCAATTCTAAAATAATTTATAATTTGCGATAATTTATTATATATATTTATAAAATAAAATTTTTTACATTGAAATATTTTTTCACTTGTTTCTGTAAAGCCAGCGGCACATGATGTATGTTTTTTTTGTTTGTTGGATTGCTTGCGTTTTAGTAAACCACTAGAAATTCAACGTTCTGTATGACGCAATTCTAGTTATTTACTAAAACGCAAGCAATCCAGCAGGAAAACATGTATCGTGTGTCGCTGTCTTAATTTATAGAGAATATTATACAATATAAAAAGATATTTCTTGTATACCTTATCCTGAGTACTAGAAGGTGTTCGATGCATGAGAGCAAATTGCATATAGCAAGCCGCCGAACAGAAGCAAAGTTCATCACCCGGTTCAGCTTCTTCTTTGCTTAAGAATGGCAGATCCGATACTTTTTTCCGAATTAAACTGTTAAGGATCACAACGTCACAATGACGACAGAACTTTGCCGCTCCATTTAGAATGCTTTGTATATCGATTGGAGCTGAAAGATAAATCAATATATTTTATTAAATTATTTAAAAAATTATATATACGTACATATATATAAAATCAAAAATTTTTTATCTGTTTATTTTATTATGATATTCTAATTTATTTCCTAACAATTTTCTTCATAATAAAAATTTTTTTTGTATCAATATTTCATTCGTATAAATTTCATCACAAATATCTTTCATTAAGAAATAATCGTTCTATTAATTACGTACTACCCTCTTTGCCGTCCTTTCCTTTTGTCCTATACAACCCCAATTTTTGACTGGGAGGAGTAGTAGTGCGTTCGACTATTTGATAACCAGCAGGTGGTGTTATATTCAGAATATTAGCAAGATCTTTAAGTACACCCATTATATCATCAGCAGCCTGACTATTCAAAGTTAAGGTCACGGTGACATTTCCGCTTTCTCGTAAAGGAATCGGAGGAGACTTGCCAAGTCTGTATGTGAAGGATTATTTAGCATTATAAAAAAATATCTCATATAATAATAAATAATAGCAAAAAATATATAAATACTAAATAATAAATAATAAATAAAAATATACATACTTGGGTATACCAAGATTCTCCTTGTCTTGTTTAGCTGCATCTTTTAAGTAAGTAGGCTTCAGTCTGATTGGAATTGGTGAAATCAAAGGTATAACGGGTGACACACGTTTCAGCCATTCCGCCTCCTCATCTGATTCTTCCTCAATCAATCGCAGTCCGGGGAAACGATGCATAAATTCTGGTATAACACACTCAGGCGAGGATGAACTTACAATAGTATCAGGAGAATCCACATCGCGATTGGTCGTCATATTCTCTTTCTTATCATCAGCTACAAAAGAATATTTTTATTTGACATTTCTGTATAAAAATTTTAAATATTTCATTATTTCTCTTATAAATGTATATAAACTAATATATGTATATTATCTTTTCGTTCTATTTATGTCATATAAAATTATTTCTTTTATTTTACTAATATTATTTTTCTATTCTTTTATTATTATTAGTTCCCTCTTTTTCTTATTTCTCTTTTCTCTTAATCTTATAAATTTCAAAAAATTAAAATAATTAATATTAAATTTGTCTATAATTATATTATTATTGCAAAATATAATGTATGTAATATAATAAGTAATTGCTCACTATCGTCCAACTTCAAAGGTGGAAATTCCTGATCATAAAATCCTCTCTGAGTAGTCGAGGGTTGTTGGGGTGGCAGAGGCTCTAATTCTCCAAATGGCTGTGTATTATAATGATCAGAAATTCCAGGTAAACTAGCTGATCCATAATTTCCACTCAAATCGCCAATTCGAGCGTTATAATCCTTCTGACTTCCAATCTTAGCAAGATCTCCGCAGCCAAAAATCGGACACACCCCGTAATTACGACTCAAATGAGGTTCTAGAACCGCCATTGGCTGAAGTTGTCGCAACTGTGTCATCAAATTGTCCACAAATGTGTCATAATCCTCATCAAGGCGCGAAACTTTACGGGAACGCTTTTTTTGAGGTGCAGTTACGGCATCTTTTCCCTGGCTCTGCTTTCTCTTTTGCTGGTACTGTCTCCTCTTCAACTTCTTAAGATCTAAAGTGTTCCAGATGTGCATTTGTTATAATTTAATTGTTATGAATTTTATTTAATAAAATGTTAATATATTATATTTAAAAACTTATTATAATTTAATTTTATGTACATAGAAATAAAGAAGATAAGAAATAAAGAAGGGAGGTAAATATATGTTAAAAAAGATATGTTACTTACCAGTTTTATCATCCATTGCGCCGTCTATGAGCTCCTCTTTGGTAGTAAGAAAGTCTTTGGTATCTGTCTGCAATTGACTGACTGATGTTGTGCTAGGAGCGGACAAAACATCCTCAAGACCGATTTCCTTCTTCACCTCGACTAAAGGCACTGTGTTGGAACCTGATGGAGCGACGGATCCCATAACGGTTTGTGGTGGAACCGCGACAGTTCCGTGACTGTGAGGCACTTGTTGCTGAACAGATTGTTGCTGAACGGAAGTAGTCGAAGAAGAAGGAACTTGTTGTTGTTGTGCGATTGTTGTCTTTTGCATGACTGGAGCTTGGTTTTGAGATTGTTGAACTTGAGTTTGTGGGCCAGATATATTATTAGAATTACTGGACGCTAATTGGACGCTTTTCGAGGCTATTCCAGAGGTTACTAACGGTTTATTTTGCAAATCAACTTTGGAAACAGCAACGCGTTGAGTTTGAAGTCCTTCACTGATGCCAGTTCCTAGTTTATTCTGACTTACAGGAGTTTCTTGTTGATTCGTAGAAATATTCGGAGACGTTTTTGTCGTTGTTATTGTTGAAGAAACTGGCTGTTGACTTGATACAGAATTTCCCGAAGAATTTGTTGAAGAAGTAGGAATTGACTTTGTTGTTTGTTGCTTTAAGCTTTCAGTCTGTGCTCTTTGTGTTGTAATCGAACTAGTTAATGGAGGAGGAGGAGCTTTAGCAGATTCTTCCTTAATTGATGAACTTTGAACCTTTAAAGGTGTCACTGAATGCGACAAAAAAGAAGTTTCTCTCGCAAGAACTTGTTTATTTATTACTGGCTTCGGTGTTGGAGGTTCATTCAGCAATTGAGGTAGCAAAGCTGGTGGCGTAGGTAAAACTGGTTGAGCCAGTTGTGCTTCTAGCGAAAGAAAGGGCAAACTGGGTCCTTGCGACGGTGCCGAAGTTGTAGGACATGCTGTATTTTGCAATAATTGCTTCAGTAACACATTTTGGGATTCCTCTAATCTAGAAGAATTAGAAAAACTTTTGGAATCTATTTCTTTCTTTTCTTGAATTTTAGATTCTTCAGTATCTTTTTTCACTGTTGTAGATTGAGTTTCAAGATCGTTATTTTTATTGTCTATTGGTAGAAGACCAGAAGATTTATGCTGGTTCTGATTAGAGGTTAAAAGGGGACTTGGTGCTTGCGATAAAGTCGATTGAAGAATACTTGGAGTACTTGAAACATCACTAGAAGTAGCCAAAGGTGGCACAATAGTCCTAATACATTGCATTGAGCTAGTTACGGGTGAACTAGTATTTATCAGTACTCGAGAGGGTGTGGAACATCCTGAACTAACTTGAAGAATCGCCTGAAGATTTTGCGGGCGCTGTATTGAAGTCGATGGCGAACCGATAGCAGACTGGGTTAGTATTGTATTATTTCGACCATGACCAGCAACTGAAGGTTTCAAGGTAGTACCAGCTAGCATGGCATTCAGCATAGCATTTGAAGTGATGGAGATAGAAGTTGTAATGGTTCTAGAAGTAACTGCAGCCGAAGACGTGCTTACAAGATTTGAAACTGTAGTAGTCTGAAAAGTTGTTCCTGAAGAAGTCCCCACCCTAAAGATCTGCTCGCTGTTATTAATCTTCGAATCTGTAGTAATAACTCCGCTACTTTCTTTTAATTCTTTTTTCTCTTTTGTGGCTAATTCTGTCTCTTTTGAAATATTGGTGATCAGACTAGGTTGAGAGCGACCTTGATTTAATCTTGTCAAAGTCGAAACTCCACTCTGAACATTATTTGACGAATTCAATGTCGACAAGGGACTAGAAGTAGATAAAACGCTTCCAGATTTCACTGAAGAAACCAAGGTGACCACTCCAGTTTGGTTCACTGTTGTTTGATTACTTTTTAAAGATGAAAATAATGATATCAGTTGATCGGACGCATTGGCCACATTAGAAGTCAATTCTGTCGGCTTCGAGAGTGGCGATAAATGAGGAACTGTTGTCGTGCTTTTTTGCAATTGCGCCACGGTACTAACTACCAAAGTGGAAGCTTGACTCGTCGCTGGAGAAGTCTTTTTCACTTCAGAATTTTGACTTTTTACTTCATTTTTAGCTTCAGTTGAAGAAATTTGATCATTTTCGAGATTATCTTGCTCTAAATCCATTAACGAATCTTGAAGAATATTTAAGGGCAAAGTATCCAATGGAGTTGGCATCTGGTAAATAATATTCGATTCGCTACTATTTGCCATTTCCGGTTTTGATGAAATAATATTGTGTAACATATCTAAAATATCATCAGAAGATTCTTCCATTAGTGTCTTTTCTTCGCTTAAACAATGCTGAAGAAATGGTTTGGAACTCTCCATTTCGGCACACAATTCTTCCTGATGATTCTTTTTATTTGAATGTGTATTTTTATCATTATTAGTATCTTCAATTTTTTTCTGAATTTCTTCGGATTTGTTCGTTGCTTTTTGCATATCAGAATCTGAAGAAATCTGTTCTTTATCATTTTCCACCGGTTCAGTGTCATTTTCCAAGATATTAACGAGTGACAGATCATCGGTAACGGGTGACATTCTTTTCAGAGATGTCGTTGGAATATCGTTTTTATTTTCAACATTTTCTGCAGGATTGTGAATGGCTTCTAGCATACTCTCCAGTTCGTCCGTTGTATTTAATGGATCAGTTTTCTTTTCTTCGATTGACTCTGAAAAAGTATTTGATGATATATTTGAACAATCGCTTTCATCCTTAATTTTATCCGGGATTTTCTCCTCGTTCTTCGTATCACCTTCTTGATTGTCTGTTAGTTTCTCTTTGCTTTTTGATATAACATCCTTTTTCGGCAGATCCGGAATCGACATTTTTGGAGTCGAAAGCGTCACAGAGGTTGACTGTACATTTAGTATTAATTTCGTGGGATTGTTTAGAGATTTCGTTGTATTTGGCGAACTTGAAAAGGTTGTCGAAGACTTCTCTGAGAAAATATTTTCTGAGAATAATTTCGACATTTCATTGGCGGAGATGATTTTCGGATTCAATTTGTCTTGCTGAGAATTAGAGATATTCTCCAGAGCGGTTTGACTAAGTTTTGCGGCAATTTTCGCATCTGCCACAATGCTCGCCATCGCTGACAATGTGACACCTTTCTGATTGCTGAAAGAATTCGAGGAAACTTCTTTCAAGTCAAACTGATCTGCTATTTTAGTTTCTGTCGCAATTGAGATCTGATTTAGTTGAGAATTAGAACTAACAGAAACTAAACTAGGAGTCGAATTTGAAGAAATTGCAGTATTTATTAAAGCAACTGCCGATTTTGAAACTGTTACATTAATATTTGTTGGGTATGCAGTTGAAGCTGATATTTTGGCATAAGGTTTATCTGCAAAGATAAAATTTGTAGGACTCTTATTTTGTTTTGAAGATCTGGTTTGATCATCTGTCGAGCCTTCATTAGTTATACTTTCCTTGGAAACATCAGTTTGTATGTTATCAGTTTTTTCAATCTCTTCGTCGCAAGAACCTTTAGAAAGATTGTCTTCAGGAGATTTCGTCGTGGGATCGATGATAACCACTTCAGATTCACTTACTAAAGATACCATAAGTTCTTGATCAGGAGACTGATCTAAATAAGGACTTGGAGAAGGATCAACTCGAAGTTCCTCTTGATCCGGAGATTCTGGAGTATCAGTTACAGCGACTAGCTTCTTTCCAGACTGCAAGGTTCTCACTATATCGAGTCTAAGACTCTTTTTATTTCTTGAATGAGACGGGACTAGATCTTCGTCACTCAAAATCGGTTCTTCTGATTGAGATTCTGAATTATCAATCTCTAAAATTTGCACCAAATCGTGGCCTTGACCAGCATCATTCACTAAAGCATGACAAAGAGAATCATTGCTATCAGCAGAAAGATCTACCACCATTCCAGGTTCAAAGAGAACATATTCTTCCTGCATATCACCTTCTAAAGTTCCTGAAATAACATCAACCAGTTCTGGATCACCGAATTGTTCAATGACGGTGATATCGTCACTATCGCGTTGAGCTGTGGAACTCAAAGTCACTTCAGTATTAACAATAGTTTTGTCATCATCATAATCTGTTGTATCTGGAAGCTGTTCTAGTTTTTCTCCAGGACTTTCCAAAGTTAGAGATCCATTATCTAAAGTTGAAGAGGTTAAAGAGCCTTGACCAGTTGATTTTACCTCCAAAGTTGTTGGCGAAGCCTGTGGCGGCGTATGTGAATCGTCGTCAAAGTCATTGTAATCGACACAGACTAGCGAACTAATTCTAGCAGTTTTCCGATTTGTAGAAGTATTTGCTTTCTCTTCTGCAGATTGCTCTCGTTTCACCTGAGATGTTTCCGACCCTTTACCACCCTTACTATTATCTGCTTTGCTTGACCACATTGGCGATCCACCCCTTAAGCCCAACTTGAACCATCCAAACCGTCCAAAATTAGGAAATCGCATTGGTTTCATAGATTTATTAAGATGTTCTCCGTTTTTAATAGATTTTTCTAATGGAATAACTTGTTGACAAATCTGGTTCTGATCACCTGGTGAGCCGCCCTTCAATCCTAATTTAAAACATCCAGACTTTTCAAAATTATGAAAAGGAATTGGATTTAAGGGATTATTGGAGTTTCCCCCACCTCTAGGAAGATTGTCTGATAAAGAACTTTGTTCCTGAGAAATTTGTTGAGAAACTTGTTGCTGATCATTTGGAGTTATAGTTAAATTAGTATTTTGTTGGACAAAATTATGTGGTGTATGAGGTGTTCTTGGAGTTCCAGGATTTTCCACACTTTGAGGTCTGTCTGGCATAGCTGGACTATTTCCCGTAGACTGTCTTCGCTGCATCTGCATAGGAGATCCTGCTACCATAGGACTTCTAGGCATCATAGGAGAGCTAGGTGGTTGAGTAGTAGTCGAAGAATGATGATGGCTACCATGAAGCATGGGTGAAATTCTGTTCATTGGACTAGGAGGTTGTGAAGTCGGATTCAATTGTTGTTGAAGCATCGGAGAACCCATCGTTGTCTGTTGCACCATGGGAGAATTTGGAGGTTGGCCATAATTTTGTTGAAGTTGCTGATGAAGCTGTGGACTGGGGGAGTTTGATGATTGAGACACCATCGGCGAACTGGGCGGTTTCTGTTGTTGTTGTTGTTGCATTTGTAAGAATTGCCGTTGCTGTTGTTGTTGGAGAATATGTTGTCGTTGCTGTTGAGTCATTTGGAGTGATCTTGGACCAATAGAATTCTGTCCTTCCTGAGAAATACCCTGAGAAACACCTTCATGTTGTTGTTGATGTAAAATTTGTTGACGTTGCTGAGCCATTTGAAGTGATCTTTGAACAATAGAAGTCTGCCCTTCCTGAGAAATGACTTCATGTTGCTGTTGTTGATGAAGAATCTGTTGTCGTTGAACCATTTGCAAAGATCTTTGAGTAATAGCATTTTGTTCTTGAGAAACACCTTCATGTTGTTGCTGTAAAATTTGTGGTCGTTGTTGAGTCAGTTGCAATGATCTTTGAGTGACAGCGTTTTGTCCGTCTTGAGAAACATCTTCATGTTGGTGTTGCTGTTGAAGAATTTGTTGTTGACGCTGTTGAGCTATTTGTAAATTTCTTTGAGCAACAGTATTCTGTCCATCTTGAGAAATGCTTTCGTGTTGCTGGTGTTGTTGAAGGATTTGTTGTCGCTGTTGTGCTATTTGTATTGATCTTTGAACATTTTGTCCCATTTCTTGAGAAATATTTTGCGAAACACTTTCATGCTGTTGTCGTTGTTGTGCTATTTGCAAATGTCTTTGCACAGTAATATTTTGCCCATCTTGAGAAGTACCTTCCTGTTGCTGCTGCTGCTGTTGTTGAAGAATCTGTTGCCGTTGCTGAATCATTTGTAGTGTTCTAGGAGTGATAGAATTTTGCCCTTCTTGAGAAATACTCTGAGAAACAACTTCATGCTGTTGTTGAAGAATTTGTTGCTGCTGCTGAAGAATTTGTTGTCGTTGCTGCGCCATCTGTAAGTTTCTTTGAACAGCAATGACATTATGATTTTCTTGAGAAATAATATCATTCTGTTGTTGCTGCTGAAGAATTTGTTGTCGTTGCTGTTGTGAAACCACTTGCAACGATCTTTGATTAATAGAACTCTGTCCTTCCTGAGAAACGCTTTCGGTTTGTTGTTGCTGAATAATTTGTTGTTGCTGTTGAAGAATTTGCTGTCGTTGCTGAGTCATTTGCAACGATCTTTGAGTAACAACATTTTGACTATCCTGAGAAATGCCTTCTTGTTGTTGTTGCTGCTGCTGCTGCTGCTGCTGAATAACTTGGCGAACTGTTTGCAAATTTCTTTGAGTAACAACATTCTGTCCTTCTTGAGAAATAATATCAGTCTGTTGTTGCTGAAGAATCTGTCTTTGTTGAACCATTTGCAAATTTCTTTGAGTAATAAGATTCTGTCCATCTTGAGAAATATCATTCTGTTGTTGCTGCTGAAGAATTTGTTGTCGAGAAACACCTTCGTGTTGTTGTTGGAAAACTTGCTGCCGCTGCAGTGTTCCCCGAACAAGAGTTCCTTGTCCTTGATCCTGAGAGACACCTTCGTGCTGTTGCTGAATAATCTGTTGCCTCTGCAACAACTGCTGATTCAGTAACTGCTGTTGTCCTGACTGCGGGTTATAAACGATACCTCCTGCTCTCCTCTGTGTCCCTTCTGGTGGCCTAACAAATCTCTGAGTTAAACTATGAACTCTTACACCCTGATCAGTCATCAATTGTTGTTGATTTCGCGTCTCCGGCGTAAAAGTGCCAGGAGATGTTGTCAATCTTCCGCCAATAATGGTTCTGTGTTGTGGTGAAGTCATTCGCGTAGTATTAGGATTGCATAAACCGGGAGAAGGCATTGGTCCAGGACTAAAGGGACTTTCGTCACCTTGAGAATGAGGAGTACCAATTCTTGGCGATTGTTGCTGAACATTATGAGGTGACATTGTACCCGGATTAGTCGACTGAGGGTTGCCTGGACTATGTTGAAGCAGAGGTGTGCCTGGACTATGCTGAACAATTGATGGAGTTGCTGGTGAATGTTGAATCATGCTGGGACCAGGACTTCGAGAGACCAGTGCTGCTGGAGAATGCATCGGAGAATGTTGAGAAGGTGACATCAACGGAGAACAAGGTTCGTTTGGTTGCGATTGAGTCTGTCGTTGTTGTTGTTTGCTCTGATACTCTTGGATCAATTGACCGTGTTGACGCTGCTGTTTACGCGAGGTATCTAAATGTTTCTGAAGAATGGCTTGTTCGCTAGAAACCCGTTGTAGTTCAGCAGCGTCAGTCTCTGTCAGTTCGTTACCAGATTTTCGAAGTTGACGTTGCTTACTATTGAGAGACTGGAGGAAAATAAGATAAACAGAAACATGAAAATGTAGAACAAAGATTTAGAAATTAATATTAAGATTAAAGCCTATTATTATATACTGTAAAGATATTTTAATAAACAATATTACAATATTTAATTAGTTGTAATTAAGATAAAACTAATTTATTGTTATTTACCTTTCTTATTTTACGAAGTTTTAAAACCTCTCCCTCATAATATTTCAATTGTTGCATTAATATTTGATGGTGATTATTAAGCCATTGCTCATAATGCATCTGCACTTGCCGATCTTGCTCATTAACTATATTTTCTGGTGGAGTCGGTGGTGCTGGTTTTTGAGGAATGTTAAACACAGCCACTCTTGCTAAATTAATACAAATATAACCGTATAAAATAAACTATTATATTTAAAAATATACATATTTGAAGAAAAAAAGTCTACATATTTTCATTAGAAATATCAATATTAAATAATTTAAAATATCATAAAAAATGTAAATCATAAGATTTTTTTATCAGAAACAAGCTTAACAAAATTCTAATAACCTTTAACAAAAATTAATAAATAGTAGGTATAAAATTTTTATTTTGTAACTTAATTTACTTTTTATGTTAAATATTTATCTTTTTATCTTAATAAATCAATTAATTCTAACCAATCATTTGACCATTTGTTAAATAACTATTCAAAACATAAATAATAGAAGATTACTAACGTTCAGGTGGAGTCTGCGTAGCAATCGGTTGTCTCGATCCCACTTGCGCTGCTGCCAGTTTTGCCGCCCCATCAGCAGCTACGCCACTTTGTTGCCAATTAGTATTAGATGCAGAAGGTGATCTTGCCGTACAAGGTGGTCTTATCACGGGCACCATACTCTGAGGAGGTGACGTAGTGCCCAAAACATCAGCTTTAAGTTTTTCAAAATCACTGTCACTCAAAAGACTCCCTCCAGGGACATTGTCAGTCTGTTGTTGCTGCTGCTGTTGTTGTTGCTGCTGTTTTTCTTGTTCTCGTTTCTCCTGCTCTAACAGCTCCTCCAGCAGTAATGGCTGCTCCTGTGAACACGACTGCTGACAGTCAAGGTCGATTTTTGATACAAGAAGTGCTACTTTGAAAGTCTAAAAATTTCTCTATTGCATTAGGGTTGAATATTCAATTATAAAGTAAACTAAAATTACAACTACACCTATATAAATAGTAAAACGCAGTTTGTATGTGCAAGACAAAATAAACGCAGATAAAATGTGTGGGTAAAATTTATTGCAAATTAATGTAGATTTATATAATATCTCCTATATAACATTTTTTTATTTGATCTCTGCTATAAATATATAAAGAACAAAGAAATAAAAATTCATAATCTAAATTGATACTGTACATAAATATACATGCAAATTTCAACATTGATGCATTGATTATAAAAAAGCAATATTCTAAAAAGCATCACGTTGCTTTAAAGGAAGAATTAATTAAGCAAAATTTAGTAAAACACATATTTTGTCAATGTTAATAAAATTAATTTCGTGCAATATGAATGCAAACATTTATAAGAACATAAAATCTATATAGACTAAATATAGAAAAGGGGTGCAAAAAGATACAAATGTCAGTGACATTTTTATTTTTAACAATACATAATGAAAATCTAATCAATATAAGAGAATTAAGTTTTCTTTCAATTTTTATCTTATTAATATTTAAATTTAATATATATGTTACATTCTCTCTCTCTCTCTCTCTCTCTCTAATAAATAAATTAATAAATAAATATTTCTTAAAATATTTTTTACTATATTAATTTTTCTATTTAGCATATAACATAGCCTATGATAAATTTCTTTATTTTCTAATTATATAATATTCAAAAATATTTAAAGTTCTTCGGAAGTTAAATATAAAATAATTTTTATTTAGATTTATTTGTTCTTGTATTAAAGTGCCCCGAATCTCGCTCACCTGCAGAAGCAAAGGTCTCCGGTGAGGGTGTGGCACCACAGGTCCCATCGGCGGACCCGCCACCGGTACCTGGTGCCCCGTCATATGAACCGAGGGCCGCGTCATACTTCGCCCACCACCACCACCCGGGCACAGTCCCATCTAGACACATGCACCAACACCAAATGCATATTGCAAACTTGCACACCCAGGCCAAAAACACCAGCCAATTTTCTTACCACACATTTTCATTGCCATTTAAACATTTTCCAGATTTATATTAATTTATATTTACATCATATGTAATTAAAATGTAACAAGAATATAAAAAATTTGCATCAATTTTAAAAATATTTATCTAAAAAGCAATTATTTTTAGAATTTTGAATCAATATAACTTGTAAATATTTCAAATATTTTTCAATATTTTTTTCGCTTATAATAATTTTATATGAATATTGTATTTATAAAAGAGAATAAAAAGATATTTATCTAATTAATAAAATATTGAACTCAATTGTTATTATTAACATATATTAGTAATAGCTTATAACGTCTCTCGACACAGAAAATGTTTTTGGCATTAAAAATGTTAGATCTATTATTTAGCTACGCCTACAATCACAGCAATTTTTTTAGTCTTAGTTTCGCTGATCAAATTATTTTAAATAAAGCATGATTTTATTATAAATTTGTTATCGTTTAAATATAGTAATAAAAATATGTTAATTGAGTAATATATATTTAAACTTTTTACTAAACAATTTCCTTATAATTTATTACTGTAATTATTAAAAATTATTTTATAAAATATACTCTCACTTAAAAGGAATTCTCATATAAATATACTTTGAATAAGATTACAGAAAATATTTTTTAACGTATATTTCTAAAAATATCTATTATCTTAAAATTGCAGCAAAATATGCAAAATTACTGCTATTTGATACTGCACAGCCGCACAAAATATTTTTGAAATAAATTCAGCAAATATACGAAACTGACTGACACATATTATACATGCAATCATAAAACATTTTATTAATTATGTATTAATTATGTATAAAACGCTAAAACAAATTGTGTTATATAATTAATTGTATGTATTTATTAATAGAATTTTATGTGAATTATCGATTACAATTTGTTATTGAAATTATCAATATTTTGTTTTTTCCGTTCATAAATTTTTGTGATTTTGTAAATTTCCTACATAAATCTTAATTTTTGTGTAATATATATATATATATAATTTTATACGCACGCGTCGCGCCATGCATACACGCATACGCATACACGCAAAACACACACACACACACACACACACATACACGCACGTGCGCGCGTGCGCAAATTGTAACATGTAACTATTAAGTTATAAACTTATAGTTATTAGACCTAAATTTTCTTATAATAATTATCATTATAAAAATTTTTGTAAGAGCATCAAAACATATTTAATTTACCAATTTAATCTCTTTACTTCAATTTATTAATTTAATTCTCTCGCAATTACATGAAAATAATTAAATTCAAAGCAATGCATGAGTTTTCAAAAAGACTAATATAAACATCGACTTACCTGTATCGGTCCAGGATATGGCGGTGGAGGTCCGGGGTACGGGGGTGGTGGTGGTGGTGGCGGCGGTGGTGGTGGCGGAGCCAATGGCATCCTGGGACCAATCATATGATTTACAGCAACCACTCTGCCAGTCATATTTGGCACCCCCGCTACTCGCATGCCCAGCCGTTGCTGTTGCGAAACTATAATAAAAATAAATGTTATAGATATTGTCAAAATTAAAAAGGGTAAACAATGAGTAAAATAACCAAATTTTGGCCTAAACGATAAATGTGATTTTTGACACTTTCCCATCATATCAGTTTGAAAATAACGTTTGCAAATAATTGACATATCAACAATTATAAGAAAACATGCATAAAAAAGATTCCATCGTTTAGACCAAAATTTGATTATTTTACCCATCGTTTACCCCTTTGTATAAAATATAATGTAACACAAATATTGTATAAAATATTTATTATTTTATATATTAGATAAAAGATAGGATTATTATATCTATAACTCGAGATTCTTGTAAAAATTTAATTTTTTACACAAAAAATATAATATTTCAAGATAAACGAATAATATATTGTTATAAATGATTTTTTGTTTAATTTACCTTGTATATGTGCCTGTGAAAGTCTCTGCGGATGTCCGGGGAAATTCGATGGATAGCTCACAGTTACCGTATTTGTAGAAGTCACCACTCCAATCGCTCCTCCATCTGGTGAAACTAACCTCGTTCCTGGTATCATCGGTCGGCCCATTACTGCCGCCTGTTGCACTTGTTGATGCAATTGCTGCTGCATTACTTGAGCCTGCATTGCCTGCGATGTCGTCTGCGGCGTTGTCATTGTCGGCACGTTGGAATTTTCTGTCAGAGTCAAACTCGTGCTCGTCGAGCAAGAATCAGTAATTTCAGAGGGTGGACCAGTCAGTTCTGGTTTCGAATCTTCCTCCCTAGTTTCCTTTTTTTGCTTATCGTCTTTGGGATCAACTTCGACTTGTTCGAGATCCAGATCAAGAATATTGGTCTTCTCCCCACCTGTGATCGTGTCCAGTTCGGGATCGGCATATTCCAAAATGTTGAAATCCGCTCCCATTTCGGCTGCAAAAATAAATTAATTTTAAATTTTGTGTTAATTTATATAAAATTATAAGAAATAAGAAAATTTTTTCTATTTAATCCTAAATTTTGAAATTAAAGATTCTTCATATTTTTTTAAATATGCAACACAGACTTACCGAGCAGTTCGTCATCATCATCTGCCAAATCTCCTAATATTGCACTGACTCCTTCAACTTCGACCATTGGACCAGCTCCTTCCTGCTCCAGCTTTTCCAATTCAGCTGTCACATTGTCGGGAATCTCGGATGCTTCTGAAGTAGCCACTCCCGTGGTTTCGCTCATTGTCGTGGGGACGAGTGGCGCTCGGACCATCCCTGGAGTTGTGCTCAACATGCGAATACCTTGGCTTAAATTGTCCTGTGCTGTCCGTGCAACGCGCTGATTTTGCGTTTGATTCACATCTAGAAAAGATATTTTTACAATATTGGGACATATGTAATTAATAATCCTTCTTCATCCTATTAATGTGAAAACTATTAAAATTTTTAAATTTCTTACTTTTTATTTATTAAATTTTGATTTAGAATAGAATCCTATCTTAAAATTGCCGTGTTACCTGCGTTGAAGCCTCTTTCCCCCAATGTTTAAAAATTCATATCTTCCAGAAAAATATAGACTTCTTTCTAGGCTCATTTTAAAGATGAATTAGGTGGCTATTTTTTAAGAAATCGTGATTTTATTTAAAAATAGCCGATTCAAAATGGCCGATTAAAAATTCCTCATTTTTTTGAAAATTGTTAAAATTTGTTTAATTAAAATGTAATTTGATATAAATGTTATTGAACGATGTATGGAGTTTAATACGCACCGCGCGCAAAGCGTCATTTTTTTTGAAAATTTATTTTTTATCAAAAATTGTTAACATTTGTTTAATTAAACTGTAAATTGGTATAAATGTTTTTGGAAGATGTACGGGATTCAATACGCAGCGCGCGCCTGTTATGTACTAGTATATAAAAAAGCGAATTCTATAAAACTTATTATTTTTACCTTTTCAAAAACAAATAACTTTTGAACGTCTTCTGAATCGTTTCTTTAAAAAATGTATTCTCAAAATATTTTCTAAAAATTCTTTTACCTGTAAATCTCTGTTGCTGTAAAATGTCATAAGATTCAGAAATGGTATTTCTTGCTGCTGGCATTCGTGTTTGGAGGCTTTGAGTTGCCTGAAAATGCTGTTGAGCAGGTATATTCGTAGCTTGGGATCTATTCGGCAGTAATGTCCTGGTACGATGGTCAATCGGATTCTGAATATTTCCTGCTACAGGATGTCGCGAGTTTATTCCTGAATTCATATATCACACACAAAAACTTTATATGAAAATCAAAAGTTTTACATAAAAAATAAGTCAACGATATAACAATAAATTAAATATACGAACAAATAAATTAATTTTGTGAGGGTAAATATTAGAGAGGATATTTCAATAAATTATATAAATGTATAAAAAGTTAAATTATTATACAGCAAGTAATATTGTTTGCTATATATAGAAGTATAATATAATAAATATTAATATTTATACATTGAAAATTATAACAAATAAAAATATCACATGCGTACCAATGGAATTTCTTATTAAGACGTTCGATTGAATGGGCATTCTGGGTCTAACGATGCCTGGCGGAAGTGGATGTCTAAAAGTGCCTTCGCTAGAATTGTTTTGTACTTGAGAGTGTTGTTGAAGCTGCACATGACCCGCTTCAAATTGTTGCTGATTGTTCTCTGTATTATTCTGACCATCTGAATCATAAATATAAATGATATGTGTGAAAATATAATTTTATTATTAAATTTTAATTTAGTTAAGTCTCAGGAAATACATGATATTTGACACAAAATATCCATTTATTGTACAAAAATTACAGAATAAAGCATACCTTGAACCCAATTGGCGCCAACTCCTTCAATCTTCTTATTAAACTGTTGCCTTTGCAGTAAGTCCCTCAATTGTCTATTGACTTCCGGTTGCTGCCCGAAAGCCGCTTCTTGTTCCTGAGGTGTTCGAGGAGTCTCAGAACCTCTGGGCGATGGATAGCTAGGTGCGGCAGGGGCGGATGTAGGAGTAACAGGTGGCTGACTGTAAGGATCAGGAGTTCGCGATGTTGCAGGAGAAGGGGGCGGAGGCGGAGGAGGAGGAGGAGGGGGAGGAGGAGGAGGAGGAGGAGGAGGAGCATAAACAGGGGGTCGTGGAGGATTAAACACAGGGGTACGGGGTGTACCTGGTGTCTGGGGTGATGAATAAGGAGATGCAGGAGTTGAGACATTGCCCTCGAAGCGCTGGAAATGTGATTCTTGAGAAGGTTGAGAAGAGGCAGGGGACTGTGGAAAATCATGAGGTGATGGAGGTGCCTGCGGTGAGAAAGGAGACGGTGGTTGAGGAAAACCCGGACGTATACCCCGACAAGGTGCTTGCGCAGGCAGGCGTACCATAGTTTGATGATGAGGTGATTGAGGTGTGAGACTGCGAGGGGCTTTGAGTGAAGGTGTAGCAAAAGTACTGCGAGAAGGCGAGGCTAGGGAAGTCAGTTGGCTCGTATCCTGCATCAAAATTTTAGAATTGATATTAGATTAATGTTACATAAATTATTTTATTTTATATATATATATATATATATGTGTGTGTGTGTGTGTGTGTGTGTGTGTGTGTGGTGTGTGTGTGTGTGTGTGTGTACACATATACACATATAGGTATATGTTACTTTGTATTTTTTATTTTTAAAGCAATTTGTAAGTGTGCATATCGACAGTTTAAATTTCAGTTTAAATTTGCATGTATCATATCAGGCATATCATATTCTATTCTCGCTAATTCAAAATAATTTTATTAAACAATTATTAATCAACATATGTAGACAATTAAAGTAGAAAAAGAGTAAACAGACTTACTTGTGCTGTAGAAACTTGTAATTGAGCCGTTAATGCAGGTGTAGTATCATTACTTAACTGAGGTGTATTTTCCTCGCTAATTTGTCTATGTACTCTGGCAATCGCTTTTAACAGAAAAGAAATATATTATAATTAAGTATTAGCAAATATATTATAATTGCAATTTATTTTACATTAACATAATTCTTTTTATTATAGTTAGAATTAAATATAGTAAATGTACCATGTACGCGTTGCTCGTGGATGACCTGCTGCTGTAATTGTGCTTGTTGTTGACGTAAGGCTTGCAATTGTTTCCATTGTCGCTCTTGCTCAGCTTCTCTGGTCGATCGATCTCTGTTTGATATTCTGTCCTGTTCCTATTAAAAAATCAATTACATACATAATTTTCAAGCTTTTTTTAAAAAAGGTCATTACATTTGATATAATTTTTTTTTTAAATTATATTATTTTATTAAAGCTATTATTAATAATTGTATCAGTGAAAAATTATAATAAAAAATTGAGAAATATTAAAATTAACATTTTATTAAATTTTTAGTTTATTTTACTATATTGTGATATTTTCATTAATTATTATTAAATTTATAATTTTGTTTAATCTTATTTATAAATTTAACGCAAAATTTAATAAACATAAAAAATATATACATACATACATATATAAATATATTCACATACGAAATGTTATCAATCAGGGAAATCAATTTTAAAATGTAATGACCTTTTCTTATAAAGCACAGGTAAATATAAAGCACTAATTACAATCAGCCAATAAAAAGTATTCACATACATAATGCCAAAGATCTGAAAAAATATTCAAAGAGAACTAAAAAAGAAATATTAACTTTCTTAGTCCTGTATTATTTCCATATAAAAAGTAAATATAATTTCAAATTTTTGGCCATATTTTGTATAAACACTTTTAAAAGTAACAATGATATTACACAACTAAATTAATAATGATTAGCAAGATTCTGTAAATCTCGTATATGTGCAAACACACTGGAAACAATTATAACCAGCCACCATATATTAAAACAGATTAATATTATTATTTATAATATTAGTATTATACACGCACGCGCACGTGTATTAATCAATTTATTTAAAGAAAACTTTATTCACGGTCAAAAACACAAAACACCACAAACACCACAATCTCGCCGAAGATTAATGCAACAATTTTTACATTCATGCATATCCAAATGTTGAATAATTCCAGTAATTTTACATAACAAAATACAATCATAATAAAATGTGTTATGTATATAGAATATAACAGATCTAACACACTGTTTGCTAATTAATTTGTTGACTAAATTCCTAAGGTCACTTAAAGATAAAAATTTTAATTTAAACTGTTAGAGTTGTGTAATAGTTTAATAACTTTTCATTTTTAAATAAGAAATACTTAAAGTTACAACATTGTACAGTATATCGCACATACAGTAGAATAAAGATATAAAGATAGATAAATTAAATATAAATAGAATTTAATAGAATTGACATTAATTGGAATGATATAAAAGACATTATTAGACAATGACACTTCAGTTTTTATGCTTTTGACTATTTGTATTTTAACATAAATATTTTATATTGTTTATATTATTAGCATGCACAACAAATTAATTACTTTTAGATAACGATATTTTTTATGTAAAAATTCTTATAATTAATACTTTGATATTAAAATTTTCATTTGTAAGTGACCTTAAGAATTTATCATTGGAAGATGCAATAAATCTAAAATACCCTCTCGGAATGTATCTAAACATAAATACAATAAGTATGTTGAAAAATACATCTGTAGTAATTAGAAAAAAAATACAAGAAGCTATATCTCATTCCTTCTAGAAAAGGTAAAAAAAATTCGTATTTGTTTAATAAATTTCCATATTATTCCTATTTCTTTGTTTCTTTGGGTTATAATTTATTTGCTATATCTATTTGTTTGATGCTTTTATAGTACATTTTAGCTTTAAAACAGATAAGAAAAATTTTTAATTATATGAAATTGAAATTATATTCGTAATAATTTAATGGAAGGAGGAAAAATCTGAAAGAATGTAAAGAAACAAAATTAGTATTAAGCTACTGCATAACCATTATAGAGCAATATACTGTAGTACACTAATTGATCAATCACCCACAGCAATAAAAAATCATAAGCAATATCAATGGATTCAAAGGATAAGAAATGAGTAATGATTCGTGAATTAGGATCGATAGGGATATAAATAACAGGATAGAGTAAAACATATCCTATTCTTAAACATGCTATTGGAATATTTTTGAATTGTAAAAGAAATATGTATAAGTATACACTACCAAAATACTCTCTATTACAACGGCGACCTGATAAAAATGTTCAGCATTCTGTATTTAAAAAAAATACTTCATATTTAAATAAAATTCAATTAGAGAAAAACTGAAAACAATTATAAAAATATGCAATTATTAATTAGAAAAATAATTAAAAAATTAAATAGATGTAAATAAAATTAAACTCTTTAAACTCTTCAAGGCAAAATATTAACAATGACGCTAAACGAAGCTACAATGTGATTTATATATTAACCATAGTCCTATAATATGAAGCATGAAACACGTATTTAAGGAGTAAAATCTTCGTTTACAATATTTTAAATAAAATACATATACATGTATACAGGGAGAACACTAGTCTCGATCAGATGCAAAGAGAAAGGCAAGAAAACACTACAGAGGCTCTCACCATGATGTTATTCGGGTGGTGGTGGTGATGGTGGTGGTGGTGGTGGTGGTGATGGTTCTGTACGGGAGGCACAGTGTGAACAATTGCAGTGGGTGGTGGTGGCGGAGGTGGGGGGTCGTAGTGCTCCTGGCTGAGGGACGGAAGGGTGCGCATGATCTCGGACGGAGTGAGCACTCGGATCTGATGCTGATCTATGCTACTGCTCCCGCCGCCACTGTTAACGACAATCGAGGGTGGACGTTGTTGGAGGGATTGCTGTCCTTCACCCGAATTGTTGCAATGAGAAAAAGAAGAGGAAGAAGAAGACGTAGAAGAAGACAGAGAGGACGAAGAAGCTGGTGTTGTGCAAGATTGCAAGGCAGATGACTGTTGGTTTCTAGGAGCCTCGGGGGAGAGGGAGGGGCTGGGCGGGGTTCCCTGCACCCCACACACCTCCTGATGCTGATTGTTGCTGGTTGACATCATTCCAGTGGTCATCAACATTCCTGATTGCTTTTCCATGGGCCTCAGACCCACTCCCTGCTGCTGCTGTTGCTGCTGCTGAGCCGTCATAGCGGCGGGTTTGGTGATGATGGTAGTCATGGCGGTGGTAGTAGTAGCAGTAGTGGTATTCATATTGATGGTGGTGGTATTGGTGGTGGTTATATTGGTAGTGATGATAGTGTTGGTGGTGCTTGGTGGTGGTGTCTCCTTGGAGAGCTGTCGGATTAACACCGGGCGGTTCGCAATCACACGATGCGATATACACATGAGGATGTTTCGCATAAAGCAATCTTATATAACAACATATTTTATAACACTGCTTCATTTTTAAATGGTATCACATAGATAAAGATATATATATATATATATATATATATATACATACATGTATATCTATTTTTATCTACACACACACACACACACACACACACACACACACACACACAGAGACACACTCACACAAAGATAAATTGTATTAAAAATTTTAATATTTTAATCAGATTTCAATTTCTCAAAATTTTTAGTTTTATAAGCAAAAGTTCTTGCATCGTCTGAGAAATATCTGAACCAATCAAAAGAAAATAGAAAAACAGAAAAATATAAAAAGAAAAAATTACTTTATACATATAAATAAGTATTATATAAATAGGAGCTTTTTCCTGATTTTCCTAATTTTTTTTTTCTTGTTATCTCTCAATGGATTAATACTTTTGTTCCATTTTTCCTATGTATGTTCAGAATTTTCTATTATACTAAAGTAGTATCAAAATAACAATTTTATGAGAAACATCCTGCACGTAAAAAATGATATAATGGGCCCGAACGAGGCGACATAAAAATTAGTCGCACTCAATACAAAATTTCGATTATTAACATATATTAGCCTGTTTACTTTCTATTTACGAAACACATAAAAGCAAGGTATATATGGATTTTCTGGACTCGATGAATTTATGGATCTACAAAAAACCGAGAATTTGTGAGGATTCTTATTGGATGTATCTAAATACTATTGTACCGGTTGTGGTTTTAAATATTATACATATCTAAGTTTAATTCATAAAGCAGCGACATGAATGGATAACAGGGTTCATTCATCTACACACTTACGAATCAAGATTTATGAATCATAAATTTATAAATTGATGAATTTGTGTAGATCCACATCTAAGCACATGCAGATCTATAAATCAGATTTATAGATCCCAGATATACATATAAATATTTATACGTGTCCCAGATTTTAATAATCAATTTGTCAGTTTTGTAGATATAAGAAAAAGTTTTTGGAACTTTTAAATAAATCTTCAATAAAAATATTCACATAACATTTTTTCTTATTGCTATTCATAAAATATATTGACATATTTTGATTGTTAAAACTTGAGGCACTATAATATATTTCTCTATTTTAGAGCTTTGTATATACTTGTAAATGTTTTTATGAATATTTCTATTCTTAACTTTTACATAGAGGACATAAGATTCTCTTTTTACCTCATTTGGACCCACTATATAAAGACCCATTTACATTCAATTCTATCTTTGAGCGTGATCTATTATTAATAGCTTACAATATTTTCTACTGCTGAAACTAGATAGATAAAAATTTATTTACGATTTAAAATATTTTGCATCATAAAAAATTCAATTAAAAATTTTTTTCGAGATTTTTTCCTTCTAAATTTTTTTTATTTTTCAAGTCGCTTTCTTTAGAATTGCAATAGTGCAATTATTTCTGATATTGTAAATAATAGATTTCATCATTCTATTTCTCTCTCTCTCTCTCTCTCTCTCTCTCTCTCTCATCCTGTCTCATTTATAATAAAATTTATATTTATACGTTTGTAGTGAGCTTTTTAGTAAGAATGCATAAATGTAAAATGAAATCCATTATTTAACTTTAAAATAAAAACTATTTTAATTATTATTTTCACGTATTTTTTTATCCCTGAATTTAGAGAAAAAAAAAACAATTCAGATAAAATCCAATCTTCATGAAAGATGGACTATTTTGTTTTAATTAACTAATAATACTGGTAAAAAATTCTTAAGTTCTCAATAGGAACACGATAGTTTACACACAGAACTGTCGAGCTGTTAGTCTCACTTGAGTGTTAGCACAAGACACGCTCGAAAACAAAAATCCCAATAAAGAATGTCTAGAAATACTGGTTATCCCAATAAATTATCGCGTTTCTGTCAGCCATAAATCCTGACTGAAGAATTAACGCATAAAAACATATGTGATAATTAAAGTCTATGTCTCTTGTTTCTACAATATAAACATCAATTACCTGTTGTGTCTTCTTCATGCGAATCGCAGCTCGATTATCTCGAGCCTGAGTCAAATATGGAGCTTTCTTATCATTTGGAAGTGCTCGCCATTTCTTTAGGATTTGCTTACATCTCTCGGCCCATACTACATAAAATAAAGATATTCATTAAAATAATAATATTATAATTCATGATTTTGAAATTTAATTTCAATTTTTGACAATCAATAGATGGAAAAAATATTAAAAATCTTAATAAAACAAAATTCTTAAAGATAAAATATTTAAAATACCTAATTTTAAAAATGTACTCTTACCTGGAAACTCAGTTTTCCATTCAGGATGATTAATATTAGCATAGAGAACCGAGGATATTGTCGCTGCAGTGCCTAATGCTTCGTCGGCCTCCATCTTTTGATTGCTTCTTTGGTTGTATGAAATGGTAGCATTGCCTGCTGGAGCGTTTCCTTCGTCTTCAGGATTTACCCATGGACTAGGTGGCTCCGAAAATGCCGGACTAAACTGTGGACTACTAAAAAATTTAAAAAAATAGTTTACATTTACAAAAATAAAAATTGCACATATCAAAGTGCATATACATATTATACATACAGTTTATAAATTTATTTTATTTTATTTTGATTATTATTATTAATATTATATTAATTTAATTTTGATATTTTTTAAATATATTTATTCTTACTTGCTGTATTCGGAGTGATATGGTGAAGGCGGTGGGAAACTCATTGGAGAATTTAAGTTTGATTGGCCAACCGAAGGTAGAGCACCAGGTACTTGAGGTCTTGCTAAAGGTATTGCAGTTTGAATGCCTATAAAGCAATTGAATTAAATAACGTATAAAATATATAAGATTATAGTATAAAATAATCTATATAATTCTAATTTTTTTATAAACAATAATATAATTCATTTTATTCTAATATTAAAAAAGCACAACAAATCTCTGATACCTATGTCAAGATATTCTCTTTATCTTGCATACTCAAACATTATCTTAAAATATATTTTAGAATCACAGATTTATTAAATAACGTTAGCTAATAAATAACTTAATTTTAATTTCTTTTTCATTTTTTCTGTAATAACTATCGTAATTTTACTATTATTTTAATTTATTTTTGCAAATTCTAGAATTTAACGTTATAGGTCATTTACATAATTTTAATTATTATTTCATTTAATTATACTGATATATTTGCGTACTTACCAGAATGAGGAGAGGGCGATACTAAAGGAGTAGTAGATGTCGAGGGATGCGAAGTTGGAGCTTGCACAGAAAATACCGATGATTCCTGAGACTCCTGAGATTCATCAGTCAGAACGCCTTTAAATATTTCCTCAATATCTTTACTGTCCATATTAGGTAATCCTTAAACAAAGATAATATTCAATTTTGTATTCAGTTGATTATATTCGAATATCCTGCTGAGATAATATTAAAATTTCAATAAAATTATATTCTATTATCCTAAATAAATATCCTAATACATATACTGTCTACGTAATATTTAATGTTTACTTAAAAAAAACTTACCAGTGTCTCTGACCATTGACTCTAAATTAAAATGTGGACTGAGGATATCCGTCAATTCATCTTTACTTCCAGCTTGAGCATCATCTAACTCGTCCAATGCTTCGCTTGCTTTAGCTAAGTCCTCATCGTTTTCATTCATTATTGTATTTACTAGATCGCTATCCAATAAATCCCCGGAAATTGGTAAAATATCTCCGAGTGCTTCAGTATCGCTCCCATCATCTTCCACGATTTCTTCTCTTTTGATTTGTTCAGGAGCAATCTTTTCGTCTTCTTTTTCTTGTTTTGCTTTGACTTGTTCCATTACCTTCAATTCATCTTGTGATAACTGAATTGTATTGGCATTTTCAGGAACTTTGTGTTCTTCTTCGGATTCGCTGCTGCTTTCAAGATCTTTCTCCTTCGTTGTATCCATTAAATCCTTGCCAAAAAATGCTTCTTGCATGTAAATAGGAAAACATTCTGCCAGTTTCGTTTTCGGCTTTCTTCTCTGAGGTTTCCTTCGAGGTTTATCGTCCCCCATTCCTACAATTGAAGATTCTCCAGGTTTTTCAGCATCCCCTTCTTCTTCTTTGTCTTTCCTGGTTCTTAATCGTACAATAAATCCTCCAATTCCTAATTTTTGCAGATTTCTTTGACGTTTTCTTCGCAAAACAGGAAGTCCATTTTCCGAAGTGCAAATGCTGAAGCCTTCTGGAGCAGGCTGATTCCATACCATACCTTCTTTCAACACTGTTTCTGGTTCATCTTTAACATCCATCATTTCTAATTTGTTATTTTCCTCTAAAGAATTGTCCAAACTTCCTCCAGCAACGACAGATTCAATAGTCGCCATAATGTCTGCTTCTTTATCCACCATCTGAGGCTGTTTTCTTTTCTTTTTTCTTGTTTGCTGATGTTCTGCAGTTAAAGATTTGATATGATTCATCCCAACTTCGGAAAGATATACTCCTTCGACCAGATACTGTTGCGAGGAAGCTTTGAACAATTCTGTAGTCCGATTTTGAGGCGGAGACGATGACCGAATGAATTTTGAAGAAGGTTTAGAGAGAAGATGAGGAGGAGGAACATCTCTAGGACGACAGAGAAGACAAACGTAACCTTCCTCGGCGCAGCGTTCGGCCTCAACTTCACTTTTAATCGAATCACAACCGCAGTGAAGCCATCTTTCGCACTGTATGCATTGAATGATGAGATCACCCTCTTGATAAGCTTCTTGACAAGCCACGCAAGCAGTATGAGAAGCGCAGGGTCCGCACTGAGTGTAACTTTTCTGCCAGGATGAATTGAAGCCAGGATCGTTGGAACCACAAGTCTGACATTGCGCACACCACTTGCACTTCCATGTGCCGTGCGGCACATAGTCTAAGGGCGGATCCATACAATAAATGTGATAGCTGATATCGCAGTCGTCGCAAAGGATCAAGCGAGCTTCGTCATTTCGTTCACCACAACCTTAAAAATAAAGCAAAATTTTATACTGGCTCATATTTAGAAGATAGAAACTAGAGGGAATAGAAACCAATAAAACGAGCAAACAAGAGATGTAATATAATCATATAATTTAATTCGACGTAAAAATAAAACATTCTATTAACATTAGAATGTCCGATGGAATTATTTCGGCTTATTAAAAATTTTCTAAATTAAACGTTACAAAATTATTAAAATTAATAAAATTATCTGGCAAGATATTTTATAATTCTATTAATTTTTTTAATTATCACTGTCGGGCATTTTAAATTAAAATATATATGAAAATATTAAAAATTTTTCAATACCTTCGCAGACAGTACAGTCGAGACATCGCCAGCCTTTCTGCAAGATGACCTTAGTGATCTTAACGCCAGCGCAATATGGATGATAACACTGGCCACATTGTACGCATGCAATTAAACAACCTTCCTGATCCATACCAATCGAGCCGCACATCACACAAATATCCTGAGTTAAAACAAATTTATCCTTGGCCGAACATAGGATCAATCTGTTTTCACCGCCAAGCTGTTCTTCTTCCTTCGATTGGGATGAATCTGGATTTGGACTCTGCAATGTTGAAGAGGAAAATTAATTTATTTAAATTACAGACTTATACAGGTTTATTTATTGATAAATAAGAAATAAAATTTAATGTAAAATTGATATAGAATTCTACATAAATACACATTACAAATTTTTTTAAGCTATCCTTTATTATTAACTATTATACCTGCAAACCCACTTCGGGCACTCCATAAAACCCTCTCATCTTTCCCTTGGGCCCCCTCTTTCTTCCAAACTCTGTCATTTTCTGCCGCTTCTGATAGCCCAGTTTCCCGATACCTTTGGGTCTACCGATAATTCCGCCGCTAATTCCCAATCTTTTTTTCGCGATTTTTGTGGCACAAAACGGTTTCCCTTTTCCTAATCCGACTGAATAAAGCGCTTCTTCGGAACAACCACTTGGATAATCTAATTCAGAAGATTCACCATCGAGGCTCTCTTGAGAAGCACTTAGACTTAAATCGCCTTCATCGATACTGTCCTTCCGTCTGGCCACCATGGCAATGCTCTTACAGTGCAAGCAAACGTATTCGTAATCCGGCTTCGCCTCTTTGCGTTGTTGATAAGTAAGCGGGTCAGCTTCGGGATCACATGTGCCGTGTACGAACTTTTTGCAACCATGACATTGAACCATCTCGCGATATGCCGCAGCTCTACAAAGAGCAATTAAATAATAAACATATAATAAGAATACACATATAACACAAATATAAACATATGTAATTCTATATTTGAATCAAGATTGATTCATTAAAAATAACAATATCAAAATAACAATAAAAAATCAATAAAGTAATACATATCAACATTACAATAAAAATTCTACAAAAATTTCAAAAATTATGTATTTAGTAATTTTATTTAACTTCAATAAAATATTGTAATTGGTTAGATATTACAAACATTTGCAAAAGCGCACGAGATATCTCAGTTACCTGTATGCCTTCCTGCAGAGTGGACAAGAGAAGCCCTTGTTGCGCTGCTGATAGCATGAATCACAGACGGTATAATGAGAATGCCATCTGGAAGATAGCCCAGCTCCAGGAGTACGTGAACCACAATCAGTACATACGCGGCAACACTTGCACTTCCAACCATATTTTGGAATGGAAGTGACAATTGGTCGCAGACAACCAGGATGATAAGCCTTGTCACATCGTTCACATAGCATTACCTATAACAAAAATTTTGTTTTACAAAAAGGACAAATGCATATATTATTAAAATGTATTTTTTTTTTAATTTTATATATTTTATATATTATTTTATATAATTTTATATATTATTTTATATATTTTTAATTTTATTTGTTACCTGTAATATTTTAAGATCTATTAAGACAGTGTATATTTGGTATATTAGAAAAATAAATAAATGTGTTACTGTTAATGTTTGCACAAATGCAGCGTGTATCAAGGAATCAGTTTTTATATAATTCATTCTTTCCCCTCTCTGTATTTATTATTATTTATTCTGTATCCATTCAAATTTCTAACCTTAGAAACATCCTCAGGTTGCCGACAAACTTGACACACACGGCAAGATACGCATTGCCATCCAGCACGCACTCCAGGTAGTAACGCCAAGCCCACGCAACTACCGTGATAATGTTGGCCGCACACGGAGCACATCACTAGATTCGAGACATCACCCATTCCATAACATTGAACGCAAGTTACCTCTCCACATACTGTAAAATTTTTTTATATTCGATTACTTTTTTTATATAAAATCGGAGCATCTGTATGTACATATACATATATGCTACTGTAATAAAAGCAGCTACTGTAATAAAATACAGTAGCTGCTATACATTAATTAGGCATCTACATGCATAAATTGAATTTAAACAAAATTCAGGCAATCCTATTTGTAATAATTAAGCAAAAAAAAAAGAATCGCATAATAAAAACTACTGGAAAATACATCTGTTATTATACAATATTTATTTGATATTATATAGTTCAACGTTCGTGAGTGTGATTTCGTTTGCAATAACAGCGCTTTAAACCCATAAATTTAATTTGCAGCGTTACAAGCGTTATAGCGTAAATATTGATAAAAATTTTTTTCTATTTATGTATAAAAAAATGTTTAGAATTTGGACTTTCTACAATTTATTTATTTCTTTTATTTTATTTTCAAATATTAAATAAAGATTAAATAACAAAAAATTTTAAATAAAATAGTAAAATTAAAAAATAAGAAACTTACATAAAAGCGGGACTTGGCCAAGATGCTGACTGCAGAAAAGGGCCAAATTCTTAGTATCTTGAAAGCAACTGCTGGCCGCAGCACACGGAAAATGAAAATAACGATTGCACGAGGTCACCTGTTGAATACCGCAATTGGTTATAAATGAACAATCATTTAAATTGTGAATATAAAAATCTTTCCGATTTTTATCTTATATAATTCTTTTTAAATGTGTAATTTTTAACAATTGTTTATATTTTTATATTCTTCTACTATAATTCCTATCTTTTATAATGTTATGATTAAATTATAACTTACTTTACAAGGAATTCCAGCACCATAATGCGAACAATAGGCGCAACGTCTTGAGGAAGCCTGTAGAACGGCACGACATGCCAATTCTGGTAATAAATTTTGACTGTTGCTAGACCAGATGATACATGACTGGTGGACATAGTAATAGCCAGTCGAGGAATCGAACAGAACCCCGACTTCCGGCTCTTCCAAATAACCTACGATTGTCAATTCTTCCACCGGTTCCGTGAAATTAGTTAGACTAGTATTCCTGTAAAAAATTATAATATACAAATATCTTCATGTATTTTAATTGTTTTAATTGTGTAGCATTTTCTATATATGTCAACAATCACACTCGATTACAAAAATGCTATAATTAATTCGTAATACAATATTTTTACCTGCATTTGGCTAGACTTTTTTGCCTACGACAGGTAACGGCAATTCCAGGTCCAGTAGCACGCGGACTTTTATCTCCTGCGACAACGACATTGACAAGATGATCAGTAGCTGTTTCATCGCGATTCGTCGGTTTTTCAGGGGTAAAACCTGGCGGACATGTCAGGCGCAAGAGTTCACCTTGTCCCAACTGACTCCTTTCGCCTAAATTGCATAACGCGCATACTTTGCCGGGCCTAGAAATATTTATAAGTTTTAAATATCGTTAAAAATATTCAAATTTTCTTTCCTTTTAATATTTTATTTTGTATGTATTTAATTCATCAAAATAATTTCACAAAACATGGAAAATTTTTTTTTAGAAATTGAATTATATATGACATTTCATAATATTTTAAATTGCTCAAATTTATTTGAAATACAAAATAATTTCAGATTAGAAAGGATTATTTTACCATTGTTCAGGAAAGTAAGGAGGTTCCTCGGGCGCCGGCATCGACCTATCGACCGAATTTCCTATCAATTCACCACTACCATCAGGACCAGTATCATCCATCCCAGTGATACGTAAAGGACTTGGAGATTCGGAGTGGGTATCATCATCTTTACTTTTAGTGCGACGCGGTACACCTCTTGTGTATCCAAATCTGTAAAATTAAATAATAAATACCAAAAAATGACATGAGATTCATATATATTCTATTAAAGACATAATTATATAACATGGTACATACACATACACGCGTGCGCGCGCGCATGTGCGTATGTGTGCATGCATGGCAATGTGAATATGTGCGTACTAAAATGTTCAAATAATAATTATAATAACTAAACAAACCCTTTGCCTCTGGTACTGCCCCTTCCAAAGGATCTTCTAGTACCCCCTCCTCGAGTTAAACCAAAAGGTCGTTCTTTCCGAGGCCTACCAGGTCCACGACGAATATTTAAAGGTTTACCACCAGGTAATGGAAATTTTGAGTATCGCAGCGGATCATGAAAAGCCTCATCTGGTGTAACTAGAAAAAGAAAAAAATAAAGATAAATGTAAAAAAATAAGTTTCAAAAAAGATAAATAATATTGAATTAATTAAATAATTAATATTAAATATTGCACACATATATTATATATATATATCTTTTGTAAAATATGATTTCATTCTAGTTTCTTTATTTGTAATTTTTAATATTTTTTCTCAATATTTTACTTTTTATAATTTTTAATATTTTATCAACTAACATAATTAAAATAATCTTCATATAATTATAATTATTACCTATTTATATTATTTAATTAATATTATTATATTAACTATATATTATTTCATAAATATCATAAATAATGATTGCATATCATATTCATTTATCTAAAAATAAAAATAAAGATACAATAAAAATGTTTAAAATATAATTACTGTTACCAGGAGTTGTTGGTGTTGTCTGTCCAAGCAATTGATCCGAGTTAGCTGGAGATATAGGGATTCCTGCAGTCTCTTCATCTTCGTCTTCGCCATCGGTAGCCTCATCCAGCTCCATCTCCTCTTCACCTTCAAGACGCACTTCATCATCCATGACACCCTTCTCTCTCTTTACTTCTGTTTTTGCTTTAAAAAATTAAAAATTACATGTTATATAAAAATCCTGGGTAACCATTTAGTTTAGTACATCACTTCAAAATCGTTTGAATTATGCTCATTCTGTTTCCAATTGTAAGAGACAAAAGCATTGAGCTAATTAAAAGAACTTCGTCATACTCTGACCCTTGTCAAATTAAAATTCTAATTTGTATTGAATCCAAAACACAATATAAAAAACTAAAGGAATTTGATAATGCTTCGGTAACAAAATACTTCATTCTGCATAACCATTCAGAGTAGTGTATTTTGCTCCAGAACATTGATAGTAAAGTTTGAATAGACTATCAATTAAAGTGTAAACTTTTTTTCTCTTGAACACTAAAATTAAGGATAAGTACAATTATTTAACAATTATATATCCAGTTTGCAATAAAAAAAAATAAAATTTATATTCTAGAATAATTTCCCCCGCTCCTCACCCCTCATCCCTCTAGCTTGTCCAATAAAATCAGACTCGTCTAGACTTCACATCCGGGTGGAAAAAGCACGGGAAGTGAAGGAAAGCGTCGCGACGGCGACGAGGAGTAAGTTCGCCATTACTACGTAAACAGATTCTCGTCAGGGCGCGCCGCCGTTAGCCGTTCGCGTTGGCGGGGTCTCGCGGAACTCAGCGCTGAGTGCGGTCCACGTACCTGAGAATTAATACTGTCGATAAGGCGACGTGAATATCATGATGGAATCGAAGACGGACAGCTGGTTATCGTGATGAGGGCGGCACATCCAGGTAAACATGTTGCAGCAGCGCGAACGGTCCGTGGAAAAAAAAATGTCACATACACAGGTAAGCGAGCGCGGAATCCCCAGCACGAACGGAAGAGTACGCGACGCGAGACTAGCGCTCTAGAATCACGGAGAACGGATATGCGCGCGCAAGTCTGCCGCACGCGCGCCCCCACTAATTTAGATGAATACATATCTGATATCAGTGCGCGCGCCACATGTGAAACTTCCTATATCAATAATACTGTAATTGATGCTGAAGATTGTCGCAACAGCCAATTTTCAATTAAAATTTTTATATTTATTCCTGTTTCTAATAAACATTTCTTCCATTGTACTCACGGTCTTTATATTGTCGTTGTGCAGTTTTTTGTTGTCATATAGAATACATGTGCAACAACAACGTTAAGCTGGTTCTACATTTATAGTTGCATCGCCGCAAACATTGGCGATCCAGTTGAGATCCAATCAACATTAAGCTAGCTTGACGCTGATTGGATCACAACTGGATCACAACATTTGCGCGATGCAACTAATGTGGAACCAGCCTTTAGTGCGATTACGGCCAAATGAGAAGCGTGAAGCCCGTATCAGACTAAAGATTGAGATTAAGATTGGAATGGAATTTGACCAATTAAAACAAAGTTCACTAAATTTGAGGTTAGTTTTCTTTCTTCTAATTGGTTAAATTCCAATTCAATCTCAATCTCAACTTTAGTCTGATACGGGCTTGAGAGAGCGACCATGCCGGCCTTTCGGATGGAATCGGCGATCTCTCCCGTACACTAGCGCCGCACGTCCACGTTTTCAAAAGAGGAACTACGTACCACGTCTTATAACATTGTCGATCAAATTATTTATTAGTGGCATGTGAACGTGGACGTGGTTCGTGTCCGTGCTAATCGTGGCACAGCCGCATATCCTTCACCTACAATTTGTGGATGTAGTATAGACATGAATTGGAATGCCTGTTCATCGACAATGTCGCAAAATAAACGTGATCTATCATATAGTATATTTTATTTATTCATAATTTGTGCACGTAGTACGATTAGCACGGACATGAACTACATCCACGTTCTCATGCTATGATTTGATCGACAATGTTATAAGATAGACGTTGTACGTATAGTTCCTTTTTTGAAAACGTGGACGTGTAGCGCTAGTGTACGGGAGAGATCGCCGGTCCCACTCCCAAAAGGCCGGCGTGACCGCTCTCACGCTTCTCTCTGCCCGTACTGCGTACCTACCTCTCTGGTAACTGGTTACGCATTTCATGTGCTCCCGGCCTTCGTATCTATATTATCACATCGCGCGGCATTGTCCGACGTTAATCGAGACGTTAACCAATGTCGCGACGTGGAATCAATTTTCAGTAAATATAAACTTATTTATATGTTACATAGGCTTATAAATCATACGTGCAAAAGTCGATCATTATTAAAGCTATATATATATTATCCACGTTGCTAGAATTCAATTCAATTCTTAATTCGTCTATTTAAGAAGTTATTTTAATGTTATATAAATATAAATGTAGACCTAAGATTTATAATACATATTGTATGCATTTATAATATGCGAACGATTAATATATCCCACATGTACGTCATGTAAAAATTATAAACTCTACTTTAAATCATACATTATAAAAAAAATATCACCGCTATATATTTTAAAAGCTTTTAAACAAGTACAATTTCTGCACTTGAAATAAATATGTATAATAATGTATTAAATATTAAATTATTGGAAAAAAATGGAAGGAAAAAATTTTACGAATATAATTATAATGATGCAGAATTTCGAGATAAATTATATCAATCAATCGAATCTCATGTACATTATGTTTTATTATATATATACCTAAACAATAACATAATCTTTTTTATCACAATTTGATAAATTCAAATTAAATATATTAGGTTGAATGGAAAGTTGGTTCCGTTAATTTTTTGTATTTATAATACTATATATATATATAATGCGCGCGCTATCTTCTTAGCAAAAAAAAAAAACGGAACGAAATTAATTAATTGACACGGAACTTTCTGTTCAACCTAATAATATATTATATAATTATCAATTATTTTACGATGGTTTTCATGAAAACTAAATCACATATGTAATTAATAAGTAATATATATATGTCTAATTTCTGACATAATTAATTTATGATATAAATCGCATAAATTTATATTTTACATTTTAAATATTATTTATCACCTATTTATTGACATATATTATAATTTAAACTCAATATCATTAATAACATAAAAATACAACATGTACATACTGCATATATATACATATAGAAATAATAAATTATAAATTAATATTAAAAAATAAAAATTAATCTATTTTTATTTAAAATGTGCTCTATTTATAAATTCTATTTTGAATCTATTTTGAAATAACTTAACGAAACAAAAGTATCCGAAGTTCTTCTGTTGCTTCTTAGATCATGAATAAAAGTTGACACGCGTCCCGACCCGTTGATAAGCACTTGAGCAGCAGGAGATACGGTAATGTCTCGTGCAGCCTAATCACTCCTGCGGCACTAGTACTTAGGAACAGGACAGGACTTAATTTTTCCTTTCCCATTGAAGCTTCAAAGATCACAATTCTGCAAATAAAATATAAGATACAATAGAAGTTAAAACAAGAAATTAAGAAGTTAAAGTTTAAGATTTATAATTATTGTTATAATTTTTAATTATGATTGATTAAAGAAAAGATTAATTTTATTTTCCTATCGAGTTTTTAAAAACCATTATTTGAGGTTTCCTGTAAATAAAATATACACACGCATAAATATTATGTAATATATAATAAAAAAATAAAACATAAATTTTAGTGATCTGTAGTTAATGAAGAATAAGACAAATTTTGAATATTTTATCTTTTTAACTATAAAATTTGCTATAATAGATCTTTCTGTAACATACATTATATACGAAATGTTCTACTGTCACTACATCTATCATTAACCGTTCATGCGATAATAATGGAGAAAAATTTTACAGACTTATTTCGTGAAATAATAAAAAGAACATGTGTCATACATGCAATATCTGTGAATTACTGAGTTCCTCCACCAATTATCTAATCTCACCGGTATTACCGGCAATATGGACTTATTAAGATTAATTAAGATTGTCTCTTTCTTTGTCTCATCTTCCTTCTCTGATAGTCTCCTTCCTTCTCTGGTTCACTCTTTATTTTTTTGTTTTTTTTCTCCCTCTTCTTTTGTTTAGCATATTTTGCATGGGGAGGACGGGGGAGAAATAGAAAGAAAAAAAGGAAGAGAGAAAGAGAGAAAAGAAGAAAAATTATTTCTTCTTATGTATAAATTGAAGATTATAAAAATTAATTGTAGAAAATTCATAATATCATTTTTGTCACAAAATGTATATAAATGTTATAATAATGTAGTAATAATAAATAGTATATTTAAAGGACAGGAATTATAAAAATAATTGTAAGATACTTAAATTTAAGTTGAAAATTTGATCTCTCACCATATCTTCGTTGAAGGAAAATCTGCAAAATTATTTAAAAACTCGTTAGCAGTTGTTATCAGCTGAACACCCGGTATACAGTGATGATGCAACGACAGACGTACTCTATTAAAACAACCTCGAGAAATCATTAAAGTCGCCCACTGTATTCTCCTTTCCTTCCCAATAGTATATTCCTTCCTTCTTTCATCCTCATTCTCTCAGAATTACTGGAATACATTTCAGTTTTCTTATTTAATTTTTTTACCTTCATATTATTAAAAATAATATAATAAACGCATATAAATAATATAATATAATAACATTATTTCATAACGACATATTAAATAATTTTTATAAACAATAATAAAATGTTTTTTAATAAAAAATAAAATTATATAAGATATCTAAATTATACATTTCGTATACATTAGTGTAATAATATACATGTATGTATATCTTATATTTATTTATTCATACATATTTTATATGCATACGTGCATGTGTGTGTCCTGAAAAGTTACATACATTTTTCAGATGTTTTTCAAATGCTCTTACAATGTGGAAAAGTGAAATTACAAAGCTCATATTATTACGAAGATGAAAGAGTAAAGAAGTCAGGGTACAATTGAATCTTTGATTTCGCTGCGTTCTGTGTTTGGTGAGTATGTTTCTCTTTTTATCAAACATCCTATTCATCATTCATAGCCTAGTTAGGAATCGCTTTGGCATCAATATTGCATAAGATGCAATAATGTGAAAATGCAAATATATAAATTAAGAAATAATTATGCTTAATATATGATGAAAAATAAGTAACTAGAAATAAATAAATAAATAACAAATTATATATATAATAGAATATATGTATAAAGAGTTAGTGAAAACAATGCGTTAATAATGCATGCCGTGTTGCTTATTATTTTTTAACGTCGCTCGGATTAAATTTTAATCGTTTGCCAAAGAGGATTAGAGAAACTACCATTGCAGATTCAGCTGCAACATCTACGTATCAATACATATACACAGATTGGTATAATAACTGTTATCACTTCCGAAAAAAAAAAGAATACAAAATTGAAAATATCAGGCAGAAAGAATATTAAAAAACGCTAAACAAGATTAAAATTATTTTTCTTAAGATTAACTTGTCTTTTATTTAACTAAAATTTAATCTGATTTTAATGACATGTAATTCTATTAGTATTAGTATTTAGAAAAATAATATTGTTTTACTAATTTTTTGTTTAATTGTTTATTCGATAAAGAGTTTCAAACGTATTCAAATTTATTCAATAATAATAATACACCCTGTAGACAGTTGACTTTTTTGGTGTTGACGGTTGCAAAGACACGAAAAAACCAGAGACGACGAAAAAAAGCTGACTCGCCATGGGATAAAACAAGATAGAGTAAAAGGGTTGGAGTCAATTAACGTTAATTTCTGCTAATGTCGATGGCTTCTCTTGATGTTCGTCAAACGCTGCACGTCCCCCTTTTAATTTGAAAATAACTCATTTCTGCGAGAACATATGTATTGATGTTTAAACATGTTCGAGAGATAACAGAAACATAAAAAAAAGATGAAACCTACCATTATGCAGAGTAAAATAATGATGATAATAATGATGTGATATATTAAAAAAATAAGGAAATAGCTATTTTATTAATTAATAAGTCAATTAATTTAACTATTTACGTAGTAGTTTTAATTTATGAAATCTCCTAAACTTGTCAATTTCTTAATTAACTTCTATTATTAATTCTAATAAATACTATTACCTTTGTACATTCCTGGAACGTTTATTCTTTCTCAAAAAGTAATGTTTCTAATATAATTAGATCAGTTACGTTAGAATTAAATTTCTTCTTTATAAATGTTATATAGTAATAATTTTATTTTGTATATTAATTTTTTATTCTCAATTTATTCATTCTTACTATTTTGATACGATCAAATGATACATATATATATCTGATAAATTACGCAAATGATTTGAATAATAATGATAGTAATAATAATTGCTTTATTAACAGTGGTACTGTTTATTAAAATAAAAGTAAAATAAAATTATTTAAAATAAATTTATTTATTAAATAAACTATTTAAAATTATTATCTTACAATTTATTTAATTGGCTCAGTATTGTTATTAATAATAAAACGAATTTATTTGTTCGTACTAACAAATGAGAAATTATTAATATTAGGCAATTTATTCAATTAACTTAATATTATAATACTTAAAAAAATTACTAAGTGTCAAGCAATTAATTTGATTGACTCAACATTAGTTAGACATTAGATAAAAGAATGTTTGTTTATTATAAACTTCTTCTCAAGTTGCTTTCTCACAGAATATATTATTGGTATTTTAACCCTAGTCGTATCTTTCCTCTCTTATATCCTATACACTATACTATCGTATGTGCGAGGTGAAGAAGTCATCGCGATAAAGAGCGAAGATCCATGAAGAAAGCAGAGCGTATTATATTTTCAGAATAATAACATATATCTTCTAATTTCAATACTTTATTTGAAATTGAAAATGAACGAAAAGAAAAAATATAGCATTCTCTATAAAATGTTTTAAAATAAATATTAATTACTTAACAATTTATTAATTCGTTAAGGGAAAATTAATTAAGGAAAAAGAAAGATCGATTACAAAAAAAGTAAAGAAAAATTAATTAAATATAAAAAAAGTATTTCACCTTAAAATTTGTCCAGCGACTAACTATAAAAGAGAATCCAGTAGAAGACATTTTAATAATAAAAATGAAAAAAATTGGTTTATTAAATTTTTATAAGGACATTAATTTGAATTTTCATAAAAAACTTAGCATCTCACATTTAATTAACAAAATTACTTTCCATATATATATATATATATGTATATATATATATAAATATTCCATATATATATATATTCCATATATATATATATTCCATATATATATTACATATATATATATATTCCATATATATATTCCACATATATATATATATTTCAAGAATTCTCACATTCTTGTCGGAACAATCACAGAAAATCGAAAATTGATTATAATTACCTTCAACTCCTTTATCGTATCATGCGCGTAAGCAACTAATTTTATGTTGTAATCAAAATTTTTTTGCTAATTCAGAGACAATATGCATTTATCTTTCTAATTATTTCCATTGTGTTTAAAATCTCTAATTAATAAAATTTTTATCGATCTCTCTGATTATTTCTATATTTTTTTACGTATAGATATGTATATATACATATATTCTATATTATATATATATTTTCTGTGATATTTTTTATTTTATGATATGCAGATAGATTTACAGATTATATTTTCTAATATAAATTTTTATAGTAATAAAAAATTTTGATAAATGAATAGATAAAAATTTGATAAATATTATCACATGATATATATATATAGAACACAATTAATATTATCATTCTTACAAAATTAATTTTGGATATAAAGATACTTAAATAGATATATGAGTCAATTTGATGCAAAGCTTTAAAAATTCAATAAAGAAATTACGATTAAATGCAGGACTTTATAATATTGCGAATAATGAAATTTTGTACAAATATATTGTACCAACTCTTTTTATAAGAAACCAACGAAACTCTTTTATCATTATAAACTAACGTAACCAACTCCTCACGTACATTCCTCACTCCATCATTCGTTCACTAAATGTGCTGAATCGCAGCTTTATTCTCGCGCGTGTTTTACAGTTCTACGCGAACAGAATAAAAAAAAAACTTCACTGACGAAGCACGCAGTGACTGAGCGCCGTGCACGCTTTATTAGCTTGATATAGTGGTGCACGCACGCACACAGCACAATTTGCCGCAACATGCACAGCGCAGCGACGCGACAACGACTGAGCGCTAAGTGCCGTTGATTGGCTTGATATAGTAGGACGCGCGAGCGCGCGGCGCAATTGGCTCCGCTGTGCGCGCGGGAAATGATTGGTCAATTTAATCCTAGAATGCGCGCCGCATTAAGCATTCAAACGGCGTTCAGTACCTATTAACCAACTGCTCGGTGACGAGAAAGGAGACATCCACAGCTACAGTTGATTTCTGATAGTGTTTTCTTTACCATCTTTTTCCATTATCCTTTCTGACAACAAAAATTTTCAGTTTTTGAATAAAAAAACCTCTTTCTTTCTTTTTTTATAAAATATTTGTACAAAACGTGATAAAATAGTAACGTACAATTGAACAGAAGCAAAAATTTAAGGAATGAAATAATTACTTAGGGGAAGAGAGAATGGCAAACAAAAATATGAGAATAATATAAAAGAATCATATATATTTCAATTTTTGTAAATATTAATTTAATTCACAAATGTTATATTTTAAATTTATATAAAATATCATTTATTATCTTGTAATTTAATTTAATTTTGTATGAGAAACTGTATTAAAACTTTTACATTTAAATTTTTTCTTAGATGCTTAAACATTCTTTTTAATGTTAGCTACGCCACTGTCTTTTCCCCACTTCCGTAGCTTCACTCTCCGTGCATTTTTTTCTCTCCCACTCGTTCTGAGTCAATTTACCAATTGAAATCAGTGTCGGTCGCGGCACTGAATAGTCTGCCAACCGACGGCGAATGATCTTGTCCCTCCTTTCCCCTTCATCTATTTAGAGGGAAACTGTTATCAAACTATTCACCGGTCCAGTAAGGTCCTCATTCAAATTCCGCGACGAGATTACGTGTTCTCGTGGCGAATTAAATCCCATTGATTGTCAAAACTAAAATAAAAAAAAGACATGAAAAACTCAAGAAGTTTAACTCAGGCATTAAAGGAGAAAGAACAAGTTAAGAATTAAAAAATTTTATTTACAAAATATTTAGTTTTTTTCTTATATATATAACTTTATTTAGTTGTAACTTAATTAATCACGTCGATTGTGCTTACTGACATGTAAAGTAATCGTGTCGAAGTGAGTTTTTTAAATTATCACCTACGGCACTACTACTTAGCATACAAATAAGCATACAAATAAATATCATTTGAATTAAGTCGAATGGGTTCGTTTTAATTATTTTTATTTTTTTTAAACTTTATCGATTCTATCGATTAATGTTGTCTTAAAATAATTTATTACATATTTACTTAATTATATTTATAATTAAGAAGAATGAAATCTATGTTACCAGAAACAGAAATTGATATTATATATTATTACATAAATCATGCATATTAATAGATGCAGTGTACGTTTTGTACGGAATATCGAAAATTAAATTGATATTATTTTAGTTGTTTTAAATTATTAGAGAGTATGTACATTTTTCAAAAAGGTATATTATAATGTGATTGACGGATGTGAAAAGGATAGTTAGATTTGTGAACGCACCAACGAGCGTTCTAATGATGCTTCGCCCATTGTTACGGTCACAAATCGAAATATCCTTATTGAATTTGCGGAAAATTCATATTGTTTCTCAAAAATCTGAAACAAAATTAGCATATATATATATATATATATAAGCGAGTAATTATATTTTTAAAGAAAAGTTTATACATGATGGTGACACACAAAATTCACGTGATAGAGAAATATGTAAAGTTAAAAATTTATAATTTTATGAAATTTAAATATTGATAGATAATTATCCAAATTTTATCTTTTAAAGAAAGAATCATATATAGAAACTTTAATTAATACACATGCTGTTACATTTTATGAAACGATAGCGATTTGACGACTGTGACTTTCCCATGCGGGTCTATTTTACCATAGTGAAGCGATATTACTACACAATGTCGCGATTATTTACTTTTTTCTCTTTCATTTGTCATCTTTCGAGCGGACATATGGATGAAATAATAGCATTTAAAAAAGGAATTAATTCGAGAAATTGTTAAAGCGATCAAAGTAAAAAAATCAAAGTATACTATATCGACTATTCTTAGAGATATCTAAAGTAAATTTTTAATAAAATCTATTTTCAACAGAATATTGTGCTTTTATATATATATTATATATATATATATATATATATTATGTTAAATATACTTTACGTAGATGATTCACGAAATTATAAGCTTATTCCAGCCTTTGATACGAACACTTCACATAACTATCAATTCACTTTGACACGTCGTAGGAGTACGATTGGTATCTATATATGGCAGCAGCTTCAGATGGAATGCCACGAGAAATTGCCAACAAGTTACACATGCACAGGTGTTTCTTAAGATATCACGTGTGCCTGCTGCCATATGTCTGTCTGTCTCTCTATCTTTGATATCATTTTATATTGGAGATCTCTCCTCAACGCATAAATTTAATTTCATATTTTCTTGTTCTCACAGAGAATATTCTTTTTCACTTATATTATACCTATATCATTAAATTATTATTATTATTATTATAGATTAATAGATCGATAAAATGTATGTTCATTAATTTTTTAAAATTTCTAAGATGATAAAATAAATAATATGATAGAAAAAAATTCAATAGTACGTTTTTCATAACAAAGGAACATTTTCCTAATTTTATTTTGGTTTAAGGTAATCTTTTTAAAGTTAAAAATTTTAAAAATATTTGTAGATATAGTATATGTATATGTTGTTTATTATGATAGATAATTGTCCTTTTTTTAAAGATTAGAATAATATTAAATGCATTATTCAATTAGTGCTTTTTTTTGCAAAAAACTCAGAATCAAAGTTTTACGGAGCCACGGTTTATCGAAAGCGATTCAGAGGAGCAAATGTTATTAAATTGAATAGAATGCGGTGCGTAGGCCCAGGCCGGATACTCGCCGAATGAATCTCATCCCAAGAGAGAGGAAGTCCGAATTAACTCGAGAGTAGCTACTGTCAAGGGGTTACAACCAAGTTCTCTCTGGTATCCCATACAAACGATAAAGTTATTGCGACCCTATTCTCTTGAATGATCAATAATATTTTGATAAATTATGGTACTGTAAAGATATTGTAATATTGTGTCAAATTATACTGTAAAATAAAAGATAATAAAAATAGAAAATTAAAATAAAATGATAAAGTTATATAAATAAAATAAGTAATAAAGAACAAGTAAAATAAAAATAAGAAAAACCATAAAATGTATTATAATATTATTATGTTACATGAAATATAATTTTAATTTTTAATTATAACGTATACTAAGTACAGAGTAATAAAAATAGGAGTTTCTTAAAAAAGAATTTAAAAGTGTGAGGAAACTAGGTAGAAAAATTTGAAAGTACAGAATGTGATAAAGAAGAATTAAGACTTATTAAAATCGTTTAACCCCCTGTGCTGTTTCTTACATCGTATACTACTCCTAATAGCTTTATACTTTAAATAAGATATAGGTGGGAATAATAAGAGAAAAGAAAGGAACAGCAAATCAGTTTCATATGTGGTAACTTATAATGCAATAAAAAAAAAGGGATAAAAAGTTTGGAGATTTTTTTATAAGAGATTTATTATATTTTAATAAATGCAACCGTAAACTTATTGTGGATATAAATTTAAGCCTTAATTCTTAACTGTGTTATTTTTACGATTTTATACATTACATAATAAATATATTAAAATAGTGTAGTCACTATAATTATCATTTCACATTTTTATGAATCACATATTGCATATATATATATATTACCATTTATTACATATTTCTCTACGCGATTGTACGAGATAAGTTGTAATTCACTATTTAACGTTTTTCACAAATAATTTCCACCACACTGGGCTCCATTAAAACAGGATCCAGACATCTATGTATTGCACTACCTAAAATCTCGTCCAGCAAAAAGTGAACCACACTATAAACAAAAACAAAAACATATATAAATAATATATACATACACAAATCATTAATTTTAATTTATAAAGTTAAATCAAAATCTTACTTTTCATCTGACACAAATTGCCATAAATAAAGTTGTAAATAATGAGTGTCCACTTGGATTTGTTGTAAACCATACTTGCTGAACGTTCGCAATCTTACGCATTCAAGGAAAGTCTGTATTACCAAAAAATATTAAAGAAAATTAATAAATATATGATCTAATGACTTCATATATGATCTAAGAACTTTTTTAAAATAACAATAATTTCTTTGTATAATATTTTATAACCCTTTATTTAAAAAAATTGTCAAATAAAAAAAATAATTATTGATTTAATTTTTATTCAACTAGATGTAAGTATGGCAAAAATATAAAACATATTGCGTAGTGAACGACGATAGAGTTGGAAGGATGAATCAACTTTATAAAGTGAATAATGACCGTGCTATTTTGTCATTGCGACTACTCTACACCTGAGCGATTATTACACCAGTACATTGCCTGCTAGAAGTATTATTTCGCACAAATTTTTAATGCTCTATATATTAAAAAATAATTTTAAAAATGATAAGTAATATTTAAATAACTAAAATAACAAATTAATACTGATCTAATTGATAACAAATATTGTAATAATTAATAAGTAAAAATTAAACTAAAATGAATAACAAAACAATACATTGAATTATATTAAATATTTTATTATTGCTATTATTATTAAAATAATATATTATTATTTTCACCTTCAAGCTTATTTTGATAATTCCTGTTAAAATAGATGCCTTGTTGAATTGTACAGAAGAAAATATTTCGATTCGTTCAGAAAACAATTTGTGAATATTCGTCACTAGAGAAGAATCGATGTGGCTAGGCGTATAGGATGACCAATTTGATCTGTAATGTTGCCGAGATATGCTAACACTAGAACAAATTTTTTTTATGTACTCCAAACCCAGTATTTAACGATCAAAGAATATAAAGAATTAAATATTACATATAGATTCCAAAGATTTATATTATCATATTTTATATTAAAGTCTTCCAAATAACATTTATATGAAAACTAGATGTAATAAATAAAAAAAATTGTTTAAATAAAAATCATTTACCTATGAGTCTTCCTACTACTGTCACTACTTCTATCGACCTGACCATCATCACCGTATAAAGCGGATACTTTGGCTTCAATGATCGTTACATCTTCAACAACTCTCTTCATAACAGCTCTCACGGTTCTAGGTTCAATTGTGTGCAACCAATCCCTGGTCTCTACGGATTTCCTTAACATTTGGGACACTGTTAATCCCTGAATTCGCACATAGTGATTCAATAAATTTTGAGCAGCTTCTTGAAAACGATCGCACATTTCTGATCCGGGAGTTACGATATTTTCTGAAGATGCATATTGATCGATTTTAAAAAGCTCGTCAATGGTTGTGAGCTGCAAAATGGATAAATTAAATATATTATTATATAGTATATATATATATATATCATAGTCATATATATTAATTTATTATATTAGTTCATTTATTATTTCAATGTGTTATAATAAAATATTTTTAAAAATCTGTTTATTTTTAAATACCAGATAACGGACGTTGCTCTCCTTATACTCGATGCACATTTTGCTAAGCAAAAGTAATAGGGTGGGCGGAAATTTGGGTATGTCAGATCCATTACAAAATCCAGCTACTGTGGCTGTGAGATGATGAAGAAAACCGATTACTAATCCTTCTCTCACTTCATCCACGCAAAAACTTTGCAAAAATTGTGTTTTTAAATTAAATGACAAGTCCGGCTGTAAAAATACCTAGAACAATTATAATCAACTTTAGTTGTTGTTCTTCACATTTGCTATTATTTAAGAAATGAAAGATTATGCAATACAATTGTCAAAAAAAGAATTTTATATATCACAAAAGAAATTGTAAACAGAATAAAAAATTGAAAAAGGGATTCAATTGGAGTACAAACCAATAAATCCTGTAAAACTCCTTTAACTTTTTCTATGGTGGGCATTATAAGCATAGCTTGAAGTTCCGTTAAGCTTCCTTCGCCTTCCTGAGTAGCCAAAGTCTGCCTTACTTTTGCTAAAATCTCATTCAAGTGTTGCTTCAGACTATGCAAATGGTTGCGACATTGTTTTCGACCAGCGTTTACGACAAGATCAGTGCCAATTCTGTAAAATGATTAAATTAATTTATTATATTTTGTTTGTATTATTTATTCATATATATTTACATTCCAAATTATTTTTACATTTCATTTAATATATCTATTTTTTTTATTACCTGGCAAAGTCTGTTTCCTTGGACAACATATTCATCGCTTGTAACTTGCGATAAAATCTGTCAAGAGCTCTTACTAAAATTGCCGTGTCAGCTACATCCTCCACTCTTTTGCTCATTAAATCAAAATATTTTTTCATATTACTCACAATAAACTTATTTAAATGATCCACAGCTTTTATTTCAAAGTCATCAACTAATTCACTGTCGTTCAATGATCGATTTATGAACATGTCATTGTAGGAAGTTACAATCAGGCATAAATCACTAAGAAAGCCCGTAGAAGCCATGTCTACGAATTCTATAATGTCGTTTTCGCACATATCTTTCAAAATATCTAACTGTTCGGTTAATCTTCCTTCAGCGTGTATCAAGAATTCAGTGCATAATGAATCAGCTGGTTCCTTTAATTGTAGCAGAAGCTCTATATTTTCAGCTAAAGCCTTAGTAGAAGCGTCTCTCTTATGAAATTGTAATCTGAGTTTAGATTTCAGTTCTTCCAAAATGTCCTCGCAGTCTTTCTGAATGCCTTGGAAGGATGGCATATTGCTATATTGATTTAAAACTTTTTGTGCATGAACATAATCTTGAACTGCCTGAAAAGTAATTGCTTATTGAAAATTTGAAAATTAAGAATTAAAGATTTTATTATGTTACATACATACATACATACATACATACATGACATGTTTACATATAAAAAAAAGTGTAATACGTACGTCTGTATATTTTTCTTCGTTTATTTTGTCCTTAAGATTGCCAGGTAGCTTAAAAAGAAACTGCAATTTTTTCAACAGAGTGTGTACAGAGGACAGTTTAGCAATTTGTTGTCTAGTTCCATGTAAAGTTGAAGAGATCTGCTCTGAAAAGGAAGTGATGCTTTCCATATTCTTTGCTAAGAGATCCATGTTATCCTCCATTTCCTTGAAATCAGTCTTCATCTAAAATGTATTTCAAAAATTAAAAATAAATCTAATAATTTTTTAAAAGGCGACTTACCTTGCGTATAGTGTCGGTAGCAGATATGAACTTATTATAATTTTCGTACACCAAAGTTTGCATGTCTGAATGTAAAGCTTGAGTGTTTTTTATGATCTCTGCTTCATGATCCATAATTTGCTTTAATGTACACTCCTGAAAAATAACTCAAAGTGTAAACAGCATCTTATTTTATTATATAAAATACAAGATGTTTTCTTTTAAACATGTATAATAACAATTTTATTATAGAAAAATTTTAAAAGTAACAAATAAAAAGAGATGGAATAAAAACGGCTAATTAGAACTTACTCGAATTAACTTACCTTCAATAGCTTTTGGAAATACATATCAGAATTGAAATGTTGCCCATTTATATCGTAAGGATTATTAGTATTCTCTGTCATCTTGTCAATCTTTCTCTTTAATTAATAAGATAAATCTCTCTTCTTGACTTCTTAAATCCTTAATCTGTCAGACTTTATGTAATAAAAAACAATAAGAAGGCATTAGATTTAAACAAAGTTTTGTCCTCCAAAGTGGAGATTGGACAAAGGACTTATAATCTTTTCCCATAGAAATTATAATTGCAAAAGGATATCCAAGAAGTTTTTTTTTTAATCATGTGCCATTGAAGAAAAATATGTAATTGTTCAGTTAGGGATCTCATCTCCAATACTGATAAAATTATGCTTTTTTAACCCGTCTAAATTGAATAATTAGCAAAAATATAATCAATTATCTGTAATTGTACAGTGCTCTATTGTCACGGCGCAATTTTTTAAATAAAATACCTTTAGTTACCAGATTGTGTGTATATTTTCCAAGATATAATATTAATTTTATTAAATTTATATGTATGTATACTTACGTATGTTTTTCACTCTCTTATATTATTTTTTCTCATTAACGTATTAATAAGTGTCGGCAGCTACCAAACTGTAACATTTGCAGGTTAACTCTAGATCTCCAGATTGCTCCAGATTATGCCGTATTGCCGTGTCTAAATGCTGCGCTGCGCAAAGTAACATAACCCAACATAACCTTACTTCATCGTATAAACGAAAATTACGAAGGCGCAACAAGTGCACGAAACTTATTAAATAAATTTGCAATATCCTTCTAATAATATCGATTTTTCCGAATTTTAGTCTTTAGAAATAAAGACTTTGAAGTGCTCTCTCAATTTTAATTTTCGTCACATAAAAGAGAGTTTGATTAAAAAGGTGAGGCTAAATGATCATACGTTTTCCATAAACATTTTACTAATTTTGAAATTGTGGCAAAATATAGGAATAAATACTACAAATATCGTGAAATTGTGGGAGAAGCAATACAATTGACTTTAAATCAAACTCGATCTCGTTGCTCAAGCTTAATATCGCTTTTATTAATCAAATTTAAAAAATTTTCCGTACTTAACCTCTTTAGAATCCAATAAGAAAGAGCAAAGAATAATTAACTTTAAAGTGTAGCACAGTTTAAAGTAGAGCATAAACCGATATCTTTAATCTCGTCTTTTCTTTTATTTATTTAATTATAAACATCTTTAACATAATTTGAATTTTCAGGTACAACGATAGGATATTTTGAAGACTTGAGCCAAGTAAGAGTTCTGTCTTAAAATTCAGAAGTTAATTTCTGCAAATTTTACTGCAAACTCCAAAGAGGAAGAACTTCTTCGAAAAGAAAATCTTCAATCAGAAAGTATTCGATTGTAAATTATGAGAAAGACTTTTAATTTGAAATTTTTTTGATTTTTGAGAATAATTCTACTTGTGTTGCAAGAGAAAAAAATTTGATAGCCATTTAACAGTTTCAAACTTCGAGAAGGAAGGATTTGAAGACTTAATCTTTGACAATTCAACTGTAAGTGAGGAAAGAGATTTACTTTGAAATCGACTTTACCTGTAACCTATGGATAGAAACGTTTTGAGAATTTCTTTATATTTGTGGGCCGTTACTTCAACTATGAAGAGAAAGGATCGAAAAACCATATTTTCAAGCTAAAACTTAAATGAGAATGAAAGATTTAAGAGCCAATCTTTCAGATTTATAACTTCAATTTTAAACAAATCAGATTTATTTGCTTTTAAGAATTATTATATTCCAATCATGCCACATCCTTGCGTTGTTTGTGGCCGTTCACGCATGAATCCCAACAATCGCGAGGAAGAGTATATGTTTTTCGGCTTTCCAGTGAACGATGAAGCTCGTTGTTGTCGTTGGTTAGAGTTCTGCGGTCGTGAGGACCTCTACAAACTTACAAAAAAGCAGCTTCTTCAGCGTATGGTCTGCTCGAAGCATTTCCGACCCCAAGATTTCGTTAATGAATACACGGACCGTTTAAATTTCACCGCAGTTCCGTCGGTTTACGATCCTAAGCAGAGTTTATACAATATAACATGTGTTCTTTGTCGAAGAACACGAAGGGATCCACCTGCAGCGGATTATGATGGAACGACCTTTCACCACTTTCCTGGAGAAGAATTCCGCTGCCTCAAATGGTTGGACTTTGTTGGAGTCGACTCTTATTACAGGCTAACAAGAAAGGAAATTCTTTACTGCTATATCTGTTCCAAACATTTCGATCGTTCCCAATTTGTCCCAGAATACAAGGGAAGATTAATGGAGAATGCAGTTCCGAATATTCGTGATCCAGATCAATTGAGCCAAGCGGAACTATCTATTACTGAGTTGCCGACTAAACCAAAGCTTTTCAGTTCTCCAGATAAGTGTAAAAAGTTGGAGCCACTGCCTGTTAAAATATTGGAAAGCCAAGCTTGTGCAGCTTGTGGTCGGTTAAGATCGGATCCGAGGAATAAGATTGAACGTTACAAATTCCATCCATTCCCGGCATACGAAATAGGCCGATGTTTGCGTTGGTGTCAATTCTTGGGCCGGGAAGATTTACTCAAAATGTCGCCTAATCAAATACGCAAACTCGTACTTTGTTCGAAACATTTTCAGACCGGCCAAAGCTTCCATAAAGTTGGTCCATGCGATGCGGTACCCACGATTAAGGACGTTTCTGAATCTGAAAATATTATAGAGCAAAATGAAGAGGATCAGGATCTCGGAGAAGATAGCAAAGACCCTTCCAAGGGTCTTAAACGTCGCAGGCCACTGGTGTCCAGCAAGAAACCCAAAATCGACAACAAACCTACGCCATTGGCAAAGAAACGAGGAAAATCCAGGAGACCTACTTCCATTAATATTCCTAGGCTTCTTCCCAATAATTTGGAGAATCAAATGATCAGAAAATTACCTCTTCCGTCTACAACCAATTGGAAGATCCAGTTAGGAGATCAATTGCAGCCGATTACAATTAATAATATCTCTTCGAATGTGACTAATCAGGCAAATTTTAAGAAGATTATAATGCCATTTACTGGCGATTTAGCAAGTCTTGGTACTCCGATACCAGTTGAAAGTTTATCAAGTATTCCTCCGGGGCTGCTGATCAAAATAAATTTGCCAGAACAAGAACAACAGCAACCGCAACAACAGCAGAAATTATCAAAAGTGAAGAAGCAAAACAAGAAGGTGACAAATAATTCAAATGAACAAATTCGGGAAAAAAATAATGGCCAAAAAATAACTCCTGTTAGTATAGTGCATGATACGAAACAAATTAAAAATATAACAGAACTTATATCAATGTCTTCAGAACCTGTAATTGAGACTTTAAATACTAATAAAATAGAAATGCAGGACGAAGTGATTTCGAACTCCTTGAAGATTATAAATGTTCAAGGTGGAGTACAGGTCAGTGTAGAACAAAAAAATATTTTTGTGTTTGTTATTAATAACGATTACGAATATACATTTCCAAATATATTTTGGAAGAACAATTATTTGTAATTATTTACAATTTCGTGATTTTAATTTTTGTAAGTAAAATATTATAATGTAAAACAATTAAGTTTATATACATACACAACGTCGTTTTCTTGTACATTAAATATAAGAAATATCTACATAATTCTGATAAAATAACGATTAATTGAAAAATATTGAAGTGATTAATAATTAACGAATAAATAAATGAAAAATAGTATTGCATTTATATTAACGAATAATAATTTGTTTTAATAACTCTTAACACTGATGCAGGTAAAGGAAGAGTGTTTCGAGAGGTCGGAGGAGAAAAAAATTCCAAAGAAGAAGGTAAAGCGACAGAAGAAAATCACGAGGACCATGAAAAGAACTATGTTTCCTATCAAGAATGAGATTAAATATTTCTTGAAAAAAATGACACCGCTAATGCGTCGGCTACCGACACAAGCTAGGGCGACAATGAAATTATCAATCGTTAACATGGTAATTGATCAACTCTGAAATTATAAATATGTATTCTAAAATCAAGAAGCATATATTTTGAAATTAATTTTTCATAATTTTACTGATCAAAAAACGAAATCTATAAATAATATTGTTGGAATTTACATTTTTTCGAAAACAAATATCTAATACATTTTCTTAATGAGATAAGTTCTTTAATTAGTTGTTGTCATATTTGATAACATTCAAGAATCTTCTAAAAAGAACCCCGTACAAAAAAAACAAGGATTTTTAGCTCTCGATGAAATTAGCTGAAACTGTAATGTTATAGTTTTTTTAAAGGAATTAGGGCTCCTAAGAATAAATCTAAGATATCGAAGTAGTAGCCAAATGTGAATTGATACAGATGTGGATGTATAATAATTTTTATTATTACAATATCTAACCACATACGAATTGTGCGTCGCAATTTTGTCGGTTTGAAACATGAATCCAATAGATTCGTAGCAAATATATATATATATATATATATATATAATCGAATTCGTAGCAAAGAAAACTAATCATTTTCAAGTTTGTACCTCAGAAAACTTTTGATCAGTGAGCCAAGATCTATAACGTACTACAGTTTCAGCCAATTTCATCGAAGATCAAAAACCCTTGATTTTGTGCGGAGTCCTTTATTTATTTATTTGAACAACGTAAGCGATTGAAAATACCGCAAAATAACTTTCG
>NW_012026861.1:0-3048 GCF_000956235.1 Wasmannia auropunctata
TTCAGACGTGTGCTCTTCCGATCTATTGTGATAAAAATAAGATGGTCACATTTAGCGTTAATTGTGCTACGAGAATATGTATGAAATTAAAATGATACTGCTGATAACAGAAGCACAACGTATGACAATTCACAGATTTCTGCATGTATATAATCTTTCGTAAAAATATCTTAGGATGCTGTCATTAAACAGCGTATACAAATGCGTTAATATTAAATGAATGAAATACCGTAAACTAACTGAACCTTTCCATCCGTATTCCCATCAGCATCCTTTAGTCTACCAGTTCCCATCACATGATCCATTTACATTTACGAGAGTATGTGATACTTGGAAACAAATGCCTTTTGGGATGCATGAACGAAATATTGTAATTTATTTAGCTTGATGCGGGAAATTGATGACAGTAAAGATATCGGCAACACAATAATTCCGTTAATCCAGATTGACTAATTATTTTAATATGCGTTTCTAAAACTTTGATTTAATAAAACTACAGTTTTAGTCCTACATTCGCGCCCGTGTAACATAGCCGATTTCTTTACTTTATTATCGATATAGCGCAACGTCAATTGAGCTTGTTTTGCGACATAAAAAAAAATTTAATTGAAATTTGTATTTTTTTTGTAAAAAAAATTTTTATTGAAATTTGTCTTTGCTTTTTACGAAATTATATGCGCACCCACGTGATTTCTAAGTGAGAGATTTCTTTTGTAGAAATATTTATTGCTTTTTATGAAATTATATGCAAGTCACCTTAGTCTTCTAAGTGAATGATTTCTTTTTTAGAAATTTGTATTTGTTTTTTATTAAATTATGTGCGCGCCAACGAGACTTTTAAATCAGAGATTTATTTTTAAAAATTTGTATTTGCTTTTTACGAAATTATGTGTAAGTCCCCGAGGATTCAGAGAAGTCAGAGATTTCTTTTTTAGAAATTTGTATTTGCTTTTTACAAAATTATATGCAAATCCCGTGTCTTTTAAATCAGAGATATCTTTTTTAAAAATTTGTATTTGCTATTTACAAAATTATATGCGCGCCAACGAGTCTCCTAAGTGAGACATTTCTTTTTTAGAAATTTGTATTTGCTTTTTACAAAATTATGTGCAAGTCTTTGAATCTTCTAGAGTTTCATTTTTAGAAATTTGTACTTGCTTTTTACGAAATGATATGCGCGCTCACGTGATTTCTAAGTGAGAGATTTCTTTTTTAGAAATATTTATTGCTTTTTATGAAATTATATGCAAGTCCCTTTAGTCTTCTAAGTCAGAGATTTCTTTTTTAGAAATTTGTATTTGATTTTTACGAAATTATGTGCAAGTCTCCGAGGCTTCTAAGTCAGAGATTTCTTTTTTAGGAATTTGTATTTGCTTCTTACAAAATTACATGCAAATCCCGTGTCTTCTAAGTCAGAAATATCTTTTTTAGAAATTTGGATTTGCTTTATACAAAATTGTATTCGCGCCCACGAGACTTCTAAGTGAGTAATTTTTTTTTATACATGTTTATTGCTTTTTACGGAATTATATGCAAGTCTCCAAGTCTTCTAAGTGACAGATTTCTTTTTTAGATATTTGTATTTGCTTTTTACGAAATCATATGCCCTCGAAACTTCTAAGTGAGAGATTTCATTTTTGAAAATTTGTATTTGCTTTTTACGATATTATATGCAAGCCTCCGAGTTTTCTATGTCAGAGATTTTTTTTTATGAACTACGTTTAAGAAAAAATTGTATTATTATGTTGATTAGATATCTCAGTATTAATGATCGTTGCAATGGCACCAGATTAATGGTTATTGTGTAGTGTAATGGAATATTTGTGTGCATATGAGTAATAACTTAGTAAACAAGAAACGTTAAAATAACATTTAGAAACCTCAATTTCATGTGTAATTTCCACACATTTTCAAATAATTAAAAAAATTCAAAGGCTCCAAAATAATAAATTAAATGATAAAAATATTGCTTATTAAAGCTATCGCAATAATTAAAGTGTAAAGAATATAAATTTTATTAATAGAATAAAAACTGCAAATATTACATACTTTTCGATTCGACCTTTGATTTAGTAAAGTTTCTTCACGCTCTAATTACTGTGATGGCCTAATAGGCATTATTTTTCTCTTTTGATTTTTAAATAATATTGTACATTGTACATATTTTGAAAATGTTATGTAATGACATAGAATTTATCGAACACGCACTAGCATTACAACATCGATGTACACACGTTTGATTACTTTCTAAAGAAAATGAAAACAAATATATGGTTATACTTGTTGTACGAAATACTATCTTTCAAAAAATATATATATGTAGTTCCAGCTTTACGTTGCTCTTAATTGTTCAGTATTTTCATACACAATTAACTTCGTGGAAAAGTGACAACAATACATTTCGAAATATGCAAGTATCGATGTCATGCCTTTTTTTAAAAGAATTGTAAAAATGTTTTAGAAATATTAATGCAAATACTTTTTGAGAATTACTCTATCATTTATTTTAGGTTAATATAATGTATTTATAATGGTTGAAAATCATATATAATTGTTTTTTTTAAATAATATATTAGAATTATATGAAGTTTTTGTTATTATAATATTTTTAATATAATGTATGTTCAATAGTTAGAAATTGTTTATAATTTTTATTTTAAAACAATATTGGAATTTATATAAATTTTTTGTTATGTGCATATATATATATATATTATATATACACAGGGTGTCCAGTAAATCGCTTGCAATACTTCGGGAGATGATTCGGGATCCAAAAAGAAAGAAAAAAAGTTATACATATAAACATAGGTCCGGAAATAAGCCGTTTCCGAGTTATAACTAGTTTTATGTTAAAAAAATTGTAATTTATTTTCCGTAATCATAATTATAGTATCAATCATAATTTATAATACTGATCACAATTAGTTATAATAATTTATTTTTTTCTGGATTCACCATGTAGAGACACAGTTATCTGTTTAGCATTCTTCTTTTTTAATTTTTTAATTTTTAATTTTTTTTCTCAATTTTTCGATATTTATAAAT
>NW_012026861.1:3193-4038 GCF_000956235.1 Wasmannia auropunctata
TGTGAACCTTTTCGAACAGCCATGTTGAGTGGCATAATTTTAGCCGCAGTTGTTGAAGAGTGCGGACGTTTGATATAGCCTGGTGTTGTGTGTGTGCGTCACACACAGAGAAAGGATTGGCCAACGCAGCTAAAATATAGCCGTGGCAGCTATAAATGTGTGTTTTTAAAATATCGGCAATTGGTTTTGATTGTTATTTTAAGAATTTCTCACAGCGCACAAAATACATTTCTTGAATTCATCTTGCATCCAGAAAATATCAAAGTTTTCAAGATATTTAAAAAATTATCAAGCGACGCCGTAGTGGCGCGACGCCAAGTATATAAAAGTGCAGAAATGTTTGGTTGATGCCACATCGAATCGATGTCGAAAATCAAATGTTGAAATTCTGGTCGATCCGACGTCTAAAGCGTATAAAAGATCAACGACTACTCAACTATCATTTCGACGTCGATTCAATGTTGAACTAAGGTCAAAATTCGGTTTGAAATAATATAAGCTAATTTTTTCAAAAAGAATACTAAAAAAAAACAGTGCAAATAATCTAAACTAAAATAAAGACTATTATAAAAAATTAATAAAAAAAACAATTTACGATGTCTTCAAGGGGATCATTCCTTTCAAAGTAATATTCAGATCTAACGGTCCCATCCGAGCCACGACCGCCACCAATGCTGCTTAACTTCTGTGATCGGGAACAGCAGACACTTCCTGTGATCCATAACTATTCGATATTAATTGATACATATCCGTGATACATATGTGTGATTAAATTAATGTATCCGTGTGTGTGTGTGTGTGCGTGTGTGCGTGCGTGCGTGCGTGCGTGCGTGCGTGCGTGCGTG
>NW_012026861.1:4088-9313 GCF_000956235.1 Wasmannia auropunctata
TGTGTGTGTGTGTGTGTGTGTGTGTGTGTGTGTGTGTGTGTGTGTGTGTGTGTGTATGGATGGGTGGGTGTCAGTGTGTGCGAGAGTGTGTTTGCGTGTTGATCTATTATGCGATTTCCTAAATGTTTATTATGTATATTTTTATATAAACAATATTTATAATATTTCATATATGAACAAGGACCGTCTGGTCGAATCGACGTTGATCAACGTCGATTCGACTAATCAATTATGCAATTTCCTAAATGTTCAATGTAAATTTGTGTTATGTATGATAGATATTCATAATGCCGCGTAATAGGATATAAGAGCGCCACGTTTTCCGGTGGCACTAGGCGAAAACCGGAGCAGCGTGCAAGCATGTGCGCCGCGTGATTGCTCCGTGCTGCGCACTCCGTTTCGTGGCTTGGAGCACGCAGCACGTGTTTATCGAGGACTTTTCGTACTGAGTATTCGTGTAACCGTTTCCAGCAAATACATATTATATCTTTCGTGTATCCGTAATCTACTGGCGTAATTATTCAATCCCGGATATAACAATTTGATTAATATTTTTTATATAAACAATATTTATAACATTTTATTCACATATAAAATGTTATAGATATTGTTTATATAAAAAATATTAATCAAATTTACATTGAACATTTAGGAAATCACATAATTAATTAGTCGAATCGACGTCGATCGACGTCAATTTGACTAATTATTTTTAATAATATATAATATATATTTTCTTTAAATCTAAAGCCGAATTAATCAAATTTTGTAAATTAAAGAATCACTGCAGAGCACTCACTAATCTATTCTTCTGCTGAACGCATATTTTTTTCAGTGACAAGTGAGGTTATTATTTATTAATAATATCAAAAAGTACATGCAATGGTAAATATATATATCTCGGATTAATGTTTGCGAAGAATCTTTTACTCGAGGAGAATTATCCCGTCGCATATCCTAATGTTCTTAATGATTTTTTTACTTACTGTCATAACAAAAATTGTAAATCATCTATTGGACGAAGATTATAACAGATACAGATAATTAAAGTATGTTAAAAGAATTTTTTATATATTGCATTATATTTATATTATATTATTGCTATAATTGACTATATATCTTTATTTATATTGTTGTAAGTAATTATTTATTTTAGTAGACATTTATATATTACATAATAGTTATAGCAGCCTCACCATATTCAAATATATTTATGATAGTTTATAGCTAATAGTTGCTAACAAAATATATTTTTAATTTGACTCTAAATGAAGATCGAAGAAAAACTATTCGACACATGCATTTTTCATTATCAAGAAAGTGACGCTAATTTTTAATGAGGAATAAGAAAAAGTTGAATGACAAAATATCTTTTGAAATGCTCCTCGCTATTTTGGTCTTTTACCGCAAGAAGTAAGAAAATTAGCGTATGAACGTGCAATAATAAAAAATGAATAAATAAACATTATTATTATAAAATTGTTTTATTTTATTAAAAAATTAAATGTTTCATTAAAGGGTAACTCTTATTTCTTACAATTAGTAACAACTTACCCCAATGCGATAATAACGTAACTAATCCCACGAAGGAGTTCCATTTAATTATTGTCAAGAAAGTTATATAAAAAATCCCGAGAACTTATGGAACCACCTAATATATTAATAAAATATAATATTAATTTATTGATAGTAAAAGAGAGATACATATATTTGTCTGAAGTTACAAATTTTCTTCAACATTTTATACATATGTAAATAGAACAAAAATAGATTTAAATAATAAATCTAGCTGTTTCAGTTGTATCACTTTAATTAATAATATTAACATTAATATGTATAAATATATAAGTTTTTATTACAACAAATTTTTATGTTACTTCTACATTTATTTAAAAAAAAAGTTATGTGATTCTTTTAATAATGTAACTCTTCTAATCATTTTGTATATATGACTAGATCAAGAATCACATTACACTATTTTGTTAAGTTACGTCGATTACAAAATTAAAAATGTAAATATTTAACAATATTGTTTAAATTTAATAAAATTTAGAAGATCTATACATACATATGTAGAGCTATAAAAAATATGTTACCAATTCAAAAAGTTTTAGAACAGTAGAATATAAAGAATATAAGTTGCAATAATTTTTATCAACTCTTTTACAAACTCTTTTATAGATACTTTTGCACTGTATTATAAATATTATTCTGTAAACTTTGTAGTTTTTAAAATCATCTCCACCGTCCTCAATTTTTCTTCTAGTTTATTTAATATAATCATAATCCTCTCATTATCCGTCAATTGATTCTTATTGTAGATAATACGTTTAGCTTGTTTAATTATATCAGGATCCATTCTCACGGTGGTCCATTGCTTGTCACCCTTTACAGAGTCACTGCGAACATACTTTTCGTAATATCTATCGTTATCGTAAGCATCCAGGTTATCGTATGGCTTGATACTGATTTTACCGTCTCTTAAGAAATGAGGAAACAAAAGAATTCTCCTAGCGAGAAAGCCAGAAAGATTCCAAATACGTAGCAATCTCGAATTGCAGCAAAAGCAATGCTCGAAAGGCTTTCCAACTGCCATATCCTCAATATAGGTGACCAAACGTATTCGAGAGATAAGTCCGACCAATTCGGCTTTAGACAGAATCTCAGCAGTGTCACTAACCGCCAAACCATTAAGCAGATTAAACAACACAATAGCGATGAAGAAAACAAATAATACGAACACAATATGACTCCAAATGGGATGCGAAATAAACGGGATGTCATTGGCGTCGAACTCGCCGGTGAGCATGATGATAGTTTTGAAAAGTGAAAGACCAGGATCAGGAAAGTTTGTGTCGTTGCCGTCTTTGAAGAGTGTATAGAAGGCTAGTGCGAATGCGAGAATAAGAAACAGATAGGGAAACAAAAAGCGCATGAAATTGAATGAAACAGTCTGAAACATTTCGATGCCGGTAGACAAGCGCGGATGCTGACTGATGAGGATCACCATCTCCCAGGCCGACAGCAAAATTACCACGGCACCAACTTGAAGTCCCGCGCCACATAGCACAGCGGCAGTGAGCACAATCAACACGACTTCCAACCAATTTCTTAAGCTCATTAAGTAACGTCTAGGACATGATATAAATTGGAAAATCTCACGGAAAATGAAAAACAGCAACATCACGGCAGTAGAGACCCATAGGAAGTCGTTCTGGTACCAGGCAATTCGCAAAGTACTTTCTATATCAGATTCATCGTTGATCCCAATTTGCGTTTTATTTTCTATCCGGATATTGTAAGTTATGCTCAGGATGTAAGCGTTTAAAAGAAAATAAAAGATCACGTAAAAGATAAAATTTGCATATAAAACGTGACGTATTCTGTGCCATTTGAGATAGAGGAAAGAAGAGAGCAGTGGATGTTTCAACAGATGTTTGAGACCGCCATTACTAGCGATGTATTTGAATACTTCCATTTCGTGAGTCTCTCGGTGAGTTTTATCGTGTTCCGTAAGAACATCGTGCGGCATCAAACAATGATAATCAAATTCAATCGTATACTCGTTTGTCCGATCTTTCCGCGTCTGCAAACAATCATCAAAGTAGCGTGACAGCGTATGTGCTGAGATATCTGCGATAGGCGGTATATTGAACTTGTTCATATGACCGATGTAGCTGCCTTGGTTGAGAAGTAAAATTACTGCTTCTCGACAGCCAGCTCCGGCCGCGTAATGTAATGGAGTATTGCCTTTATCTATAAAATAGGTATGTAAATTATAATATAAACAAATTGGGAAAGTTTTAAAAAAAGAGAAGCAAAATAATAATTTAGTTATCTATTTGTTATTAAAAAAGTGCCATCTATTCGTAATATTTATGTTACTTACTATCACTGCAGCGAACATTTACGTTTTCTTGTTCCAAAATCAACTTTAGGCACTCCAATCGATCGACCGTATTGTCAACTCCACGTTTTCCCGGCATTCCCAGCTCCTGACAGGCACTCAGGATTAAGTCATTGGCCATATTTGGCTCTATTTTTAGCAATATCTGAAGAATAGCGTGATCACTTTGCTGCACGGCTACTTGCGCGGCTTTCTTCACGCTAAATTGTCTCTCTTTAAGTTTTTCCAGGATTGCGATCGCAACTTTATGAAAACCTCGTTGTGTAGTCATCTCCAACAGCTCTTCGACTACACTGTGAAGAATCTCTATCTTGACAAGCTCCATATTTTTCAGGAAGTTTGTTTCATCGTTGGCGATCAGATAGTACTTAAGATCGTGCATATTTACCTCACGATTTTTATGTTCAGACGGCAACGATATACCCGGCAGCTTTTGCTGAATCACTTCTCGCGTCGTCTGGTCGTTATAATCTTTGTAAGTGTCAACGTCTGGACACTGTCGGCTTTTCTCCAGTATCAGTTCCACAATATCCCGCTGACTTTTCATCGCTGCCAAGTGGAGGGCCGTCAAACCCTTACTATTTGGAATGTTGGCACTGGCACCGTTTTCCAGTAGTAAACCGACGCACGTCACGTCACTCTTTCTCACTGCGATGTGCAAGGCAGTCTGCTGGCTTGCCTCGAGATTTGGATTTATTGTCGGTTCCGCTAGCAAAGTTGCCAATGTGTTCACGTGTCCACCTTCTGTGGCGAAATGGATAGGAGCGCGATTATGTAGTTCATTTACTCTGTTAGGCTTCGCACCTTGACGCAATAAAAATTCCACGAACTCTGTTAAACCATTTTTGCTAGCTATATCAAGGCATGTTTCTTGTAAGTCCGGAAATACATAGTTAACGTCCAAAATAGGTAGCTGCTTCGTCGAATCATGTTTGATAATATTTTTGAAAGAACGGAAATTCTTAGATCGTAGAGCATCCAACAATAGCTTGTAAAAAACTTGCGTGTTATTTAGAGTAGGCTTACAGACATTCAGCAAGCACTCCTGCAATGCATCTTCTTCGAGATCCATTTTGCTATCTGAAAATAAAATTGCTTCCGTCACTATAAGCAGAATAAATTATTTACTGAATTACAATTATAAGTTTATTTTGGAAAGAATGTGATGTGATTATTTCACAGATACTTTTTTCAATTTATTAACAATTTTTAACAATCCCCTCTTGGAAATCGGGAATCCTAAAATAGAGACTGAACTTCACAGCGTCGCTGTTTTACCAACGATTTGTGATGCGTGCGTGCGTGCGTGCGTGCGTGC
>NW_012026861.1:9881-10942 GCF_000956235.1 Wasmannia auropunctata
GACTCAGTGTGCGTGCGTGCGTGCGTGCGTGCGTGCGTGCGTGCGTGCGTGCGTGCGTGGCCGGGCGTGCGTGCGGGCGTGCGCGTGTGCGTGCGCGTGTGCGTGCGCGTGCGCGTGCGCGTGTGCGTGTGCGTGTGCGTGTGCGTGTGTGTGTGTATTGCAATATTGATGTAGTAACATGATGATAATAACGATGTTTATTATTGCAATATGTGTATATACATATATATATACGTATATATATGCATTTTTATACAAAATTTTCTTTTATGCTGAAGCCTATAAGGTCCCTTACGGAAAAGACCGACTGCCGAGGTATTACTGGCTACTACATAGAAATATCACACGAAACTACTGGAAATATTATTGGAAATCACATAGACGTATTACTGACAATTACACAGAAGTATTACTGCTGTGTGTGATTTTTTCGCACTACTGCCGAAATGTATTACTGCCTAAATATTATTGCCACTAATATTTAGGCAGTAATATTTGAATATGGATATGCGCTGTAATGTCGAGAAATAAATTATTGAAAAAAAAATTTATTTTTTTTGTATTTTATTATTACATGTTATTTTTAGAGTGTAATTTGTGAGTTATTCCGCATTTTATTAATTACAATTTATACGCAATTTATTAATTTTTGGAAACATTGAGATTCGAACCTGAGAATCCTAGAACAACAGACTTGTACCCAAACACTGAGCTAATGATACTTTGTACAATGGACTTATTTCCATTACATATTCTATGCTTCTGACAATGAGTTTTCTGTCTAAACAAATACTGTAGAAACTGATTGAAATAAGAATGTATATAAACAACAAATAAAATAATCTATATTTTTTACAAATACATCGAGGTGTTTAAATATTAAAAAAATATATATATATATTATTGTACAGTATATATTATACAGAGTATATATATATACGCATGCATGCTTTTTTATATTACACTGTTATTTATTTCAGTATATTGCCATAAAAAATTTCAACATTCTTTGAAAATTAAAAAAATTGCAGGAAAGATGTTTATAAATTTAAAAAATTAAA
>NW_012026861.1:10992-12400 GCF_000956235.1 Wasmannia auropunctata
AACTGCTGTGTGATCTGCCGACAATAATTATTACATAAGCAGTAATACCTCCAGTAATAACCACAGGTGTGTAATATTTGTCAAGTGATCCACCAGCAGTAACTACTACACGGAGAGTAATACTTCCAGTAATAACTATACACACCTGGCAGTCGGTCTTTTCCGTAAGGGGTTCATTAGTAAAAACAAAATATACTGTTCGTTCATGTAATCCCGAGTGCGGATGAAACTTACAATTATACAAAAACAAAGTATAAAACAAGCTTATTTATATCAAGCAAATATGTTACAAATTGATGCTAGGTCGATAATGTAATTTTCGAAAATTTTTTCGTTTTTCATATGAAACTGTTCCATCTGCTCCATCATGCATTTATATTTTAATTCTTATAGACTTGGAAATTCTTTTCCAAATCTATAAAAGCAATACATATCTGTACAAACCTGTACAAAAATAATTGTTTCAGTAAAACAGACGACTTTAGGATTCCTTTAAACGTCATACTATTGATTCAGAAGTAAACAATAAATTCATATATTCATAATTTACATTATCTAATATGAAAAACAAGGAATAGTTAAACAATTACAAATATTTTTAAATAAATATTTAAATTTTAAAACATTAATATTATGTATTATTTATATTTTATATATCAATTTTAATAAAACGAAAAATATACAAAATAATATAAAAAATAATTTTTTTATTTTATCTTTAGATAAATTATTTTTTTAAGAAACTATATAAAAATTTTTGGTAATATTTCAATTAAGTAAAAACAATTTGGAAAATTATTTATGTAAAAGGCCGTAGCCGGATAAGGAGGGGCAATCTGCCCCCCGCGCCGATCACAACTATTTTTTACAGTTTAGTTGCTATCAATATCAGTTACAATTTTACCAAACATTAGTCCTTAATATTCAACCGTTGGGGTGTGAGAAATAAAAATCAAACTTTCAAAAAAAATTATATCTCTTAAGCAGCTCAATCAATTTTTATTAAAAAAAATATATGTTGTAGATGTAGACAAGATACATTTGTAAAAAAATTTCGAAGATTTTTTAAGACCAGAAACATTGCAAAAAAAATAAAATATTTTTATTTATTTTTTTTAGCTATCTTATCGATCTTGTACCACCACAAAAATGTTGCCGTAAAATTATTAGATGCTATTCTATAACATATAATTTTTTCGAATTTTTGAAATGGGTACTTGATACTTAAAAAAAAAATTTTCTTTTCCAATTTTTTTAACCATCTCGTCGATCCAATACCATTACGAAAATTTTTTTTGTGTAATTGTTGGATACTATTTTACAACATATATTTTTTTCAAATTTTTGAAATGGGTACTTGGTACTTAAAAAAAATATTCTTTTCCTGATTTTTTTAAATCATCTTATC
>NW_012026861.1:14598-17430 GCF_000956235.1 Wasmannia auropunctata
TCTTCGAAATTTTTTTTACAAATATATCTTGTCTACATCTACAACATATTTTTTTTTTTATGAAAATTGATTGAGCCGTTTAAAAAATATAAATTTTTTTTGAAATTTTGGTTTTTATTTCTCACACCCCAACGGTTGAATATTAAGGGCTAATGTTTGGTAAAATTGTAACTGATCTTGATAGCAACTAAACTGTAAAAAATGGTCATGATCAGCGCGGGGGCAGATTGCCCCTCCTTATCCGGCTACGACCTTTATGAACATTAAATTAGATATAATTAATCTTTTTATGATAAAATAAATAAAAAAATTCAATAGCAGTGGTTATTGAATTTGTGCATATTTACATTGAAAAGTAAACCATTTAGCCTTTGCTGCCCGAATTTCCGTTTTTTGTTAATATGCGAGAATTATCTCGTGGAAAGTGTGTACTTTACATAGAGAACGTGACATAGAAAAAATAATTCTCACTTGTGTATTGCGTTACATTTGCAAGTAGCCGCTTGGTTTGCGGCTGGGTATGAAAGCTTCATATAAAACGACCCTGATCATGATCTCACCGTCACAATTCACTGAAGTGCCAATTAAGGCGTACCACCGTTATTTCAATAGTTGAACGAAGGCTGCACTCTCGTCACTGACATTTTCATTTTTTCACTATCATCGCTTAACAATAGATCCAATCACCTGTTCAGTGAAATTCAAGTCTTGGGTTGGGTCTCTTTGATTGTATTTCGATAAAAGTATGTCCGGAAATCCGCTTCCTGTGTTTAAAATTAATTCAGATTTGTAACATGTATAGTAGACAGAATAATTCTCTTCCCATTTCTCGATTGATGATTAAAAAATAGAAGCAAGAAATTCAAATAAATGCAAATTATTCAATCGAGAGATGAACTATTTAGATTTTTATAAATATTTTTTAATTTTTCGATTATCATAAATTATAAGTATTTATAACCTAATCTTTTAAAATTTATTTCTATATATGTATGATTATATATAAATATGACTAAAATATTTATTTACTAAATATTTCTTTTTGAATTTAACATAATTATGTTAGAAATACAGGAAATGCGATAATTACGCAGTCATTGATTATAGTTATCATGAATTGATATAGGTATATGACTAATAATTAATGATACTTTCAATATGTTTCTATACAATCTTTTTTAACTTTCATTTGAAACAGTTTTTGTTATTAATAATAATTTTTAGCAATATTCATATGAATTGATTAAAATAAAAAATACTTTTCATAATAATTTATTCGTGACAGTTCTACAGTACACACCTATTTAGGCAAGTTTTCTCCTTTTCTTGATCGCGTTATTATACACTTATACGACATTTAATACATAAAAACGCACTTCCACAACGTTGTCAAGCATTGCGCAGCGAGGAGCTACGTTAAAAAGACTACGTTAACTAATTTCGTATCTTCTTTATGAAAAGGTATTCTGAATCCTCTTGGCTAAACACTTTGCACTCCCGACTGTGGTATACATACATTTATAATCCACAGGTATATGTCACGCGTAACGGATTAACGAACAAACACTTGTGGTTAATAATACGTATGATTAAGAATTCTTCGTACTTTGCGTCTATCGTATTAGCCGTCGACTATGTCGACTCGCCCGTAACATTCTGTAACATCAGCGACGAGGAAAGAGAAGGAGAAGGATCAAATGCCCTCCCTTCTTTGTTACGCTGCTAACTGCAGCACTGCCTCTTTCCACGTTGATATGTAATGCTCAACCGGTTCTCTTATTATACGAATGAAAAATCCTTCAGCCTCACGGATTACGAGCCCCGAGTAAGAAAAAAGTGTCGTCACGCAAACGCAACGTAAAATGTGAAAGGAGATGAAAATTTTATACAATTTCAATGAATTTTTATTCTTGTAATATTATATATAAATGATAATTATCAGCGGGATTCGTAATTTATTATTTTTACTTACAAGTGTCAGACTATTTCAAGTGTCAGACACCGATTTATTTCATATTTTGGATTTTGATTTGAGATACCAAAAGATGATTTTTCATGTAAAAATTAATTGCTCAATATTAATCGTAGCGTTTATACACGATATTTCATTTTTATAATAATGTATAAAATACTTCAGAAATAACGCATTTCTCCCAAAAATGTTTCAAATAAAAATTGCTTGGTTTCGAAGAACATGTAAAATAGTGATTCATTTAATCTAGAAGTTCCTACAAAGGTCTTATTAACGTTAACTAAATTTTTCAAATAATATATATTACATTTTTTTACGTAAATTGATTCCTTTTTTTATTCTGCTGCTTTATTCTGATGAAGATCATTATTTTATATGTCTTTCAAAACCAAGCAATTTTTGATTGAAACATTTTTTTGGGTGAAATGCGTTATTTCTGAACTATTTTTACTACATTATTATAAAAATGAGATACCGTGTATAAGCGCTATGGTTAATATTAAGTAATTAGTTTTTGCATTAAAAAATCATCTTTTGATATCTCGAATCAAAATCCAAAGTATAAAATAAATCGACGTCTGACACTTGAAATAGTTTACTTGTTAGTTGATATTATATAGCCAATTAATACTAGTGTATGTTCATACTAATATACAAAATATTAATACAATATTATCTTTAATATACAGGGTGTCCCGTAACGCTTAATTAATATTTCAAGGCGTGAAAGAGAATGAAATTTTGAACTAAAAGTTCCTCTTTCAATTTTGGCTCAGACCATTATTTACAGAGTTATTAACGAATAAAGTTAATCAATTAGATCGCGTTTAGCCGGAGTACGCAGGAGCGTAGCGTGCCGA
>NW_012026861.1:17480-18065 GCF_000956235.1 Wasmannia auropunctata
GTGTGCTCTTCCGATCTCTTGATACTTAAAAAAAATATTCTTTTCCTGATTTTTTTAAATCATCTTATCTGTCCACTACGAAGAACTAACTCAATTTTTAACGCATAACTTAAGAAATATATAATTGAACATATATAATACCTTCATTCAATTATGGGCACATTCTCTAAAGAATTTACAATTAAGTGGCTAAATATTATAGAGTTATAGAGTTTCGTTTTGATGTTTCAAATTTCCATTTTATTTATTTTACGACTAACTTCATGCAACTAACTTGATACAAAATTAATGAATTTGTTTCTATTCATCGTTACTTTTTATAATAAAAAGTATATATTCTTAGAGTACTGACTGTATTTTGTCATTAATTCAGTATTGTTAAAAAGTAAATACTATTTCACGTATAAACATAAAGAAATATAACTTTGTGCAATTTAAAGTATTTTAGAGGAATTTACTAATTGTAAGCACAATGATATTTATGTTTATACGTGAAATAGTATTTACTTTTTAACAATACTGAATTAATGACAAAATACAGTCAGTACTCTAAGATCGGAAGAGCACACGTCTGAACTCCAGTCA
>NW_012026861.1:20282-20919 GCF_000956235.1 Wasmannia auropunctata
TAATATGAAGATTCAAGAAGAATTAATGTTACCTGATATATTTTTTTAATACTCTATTGGCCTATAGAGATATTTCACATAAATTTATATATAATTTATATTTCTTCTAATCACTAATGAAAATATTTTTTCGTATTTGTTAGTTACTACGTAGTACGTGCATTGTTCCTTCTAATACGACAACTGTATAATAGTTTATTTATTTTCGTTACCTAACAACGTTTCGTTAAAGTTTTTAATGTATCAAATTGATTTAAAACAAAATAATGAATAAAATATCGATTATATACAAGGTAAAAAAAAGATAAGAAAAAAATATATCAGGTACCATTAATACTTCTTGAATCCTCATATTAATGAAATTGTAGCACCGACAATTGCATTGTGGACGTAAGTGGTAATGATGGATCAGGAGAAGGAGCGCAATGAAGAGTAATCCACAAATGACTCCGTATAGGTATAACAGCTTGGAATATATTTAGGATTATATACAAGGGTAGGAATGTCAGTGTATACTTGGTTGAGATGGATTGACTCCAGGGAGGAGATAGGAAGTAAGTCGGTGTGGCACCCGAAGGTGTCCGCGCCGAAAGGTGCGAAGAGCCTAGCGCCGGTGTCGCTTTATTCCTCCGTGGGG
>NW_012026861.1:22827-23615 GCF_000956235.1 Wasmannia auropunctata
TTTGCGTGACACCTTATTGCAGCTTTTAACTGGCGATGGAATCCTTTCGACCAGTCCCGTTTGCTTGCGGATGATATGCTGTCGTGCGTAGGTGTTTACTGCCCGTCAGTTCGTTCAGCTGCTTGAACAGCTGTGACTCGAACTGGCGTCCTTGATCGGTGATGATCCGCAGGGGCACGCCAAAGCGGCTAATCCAGCCGTTGTAAAATGCTTTGGCTACAGTTTCAGCTTCCTGGTTTTCCATAGGGATCACTTCAGGCCATCTCGAGTAGCGGTCTACGCAGGTAAGGCGGTATCGATGCCCTTCAGACACTGGTAGAATTATGATGTCGAGATGGACGTGCTCGAACCTTTTGGTGGGTAGAGCAAAGGTTCCGTGTGGAGCTGATATGTGCCTTGTTATCTTCGAGCGTTGACAGGCTGTACAAGCTCGCGTCCATTCCCGGCATTCTGCGATGGCCACACGTAGCGTTGTGCCACGAGTTTAGTGGTTGTCTTTATGCCTGGATGTGCCAAATTGTGGATCGCTTCAAAGGCGGCTCGTCTGAATGGCTTGGTGAGGAATGGACGTGGTGTCTCGGTCTTTGTATCACACCAGATAGCCAAGCCTGCACCAGGGATATCGATCTTCTTGAGCTGCAGGCTTTTCCCTTCGACGATCAACGAAAACAGCTCATGGTCTTCTTGTTGAGATTTGGCCAATGCTTCATAATCGATTGTCGAGTGTATTGCTTCTACTCGTGACAACGTATCGGCAGTTACATTGTCTTTGCCTGATACATGGCGTA
>NW_012026861.1:23665-71758 GCF_000956235.1 Wasmannia auropunctata
CTTCTCCCCCTCCCTCTCTCTCTCTCTCTCTCTCTCTCTCTCTCTCTCTCTCTCTCTCTGTTTCCCTATCTTTTTCTCCCTTTTTCCTTATCTCTTATTCATTTATCTGATATACCTTGATCGTAAATCTCGCAATTAATACATTAAAATTTTCACGATGTTTTAGTTTACAGCCATGGAGGAAAGAGTGACAAAGTCCGAAATTGCATCCTTCTATAGAGACAAGACCATCTTTATCACCGGCGCTTCCGGCTTCATGGGTAAAGTTCTCTTGGAGAAATTGCTATACCGTTGTTCTGATCTCGACAAAATCTACATTCTCATGCGAAGCAAGAGAGGCCGCAGTGTCGAAGCCCGGCTCGACGAGATGTTCAAGTTACCTGTAAGGACCGTGCGAGAATCACGTTATCTTCCTCTCTGGTTTAAGTAATATTACGCAAAATAATATCATAGTATTCTAAATTGTTGCGCGAATATTGTGATACACTTTCCTCTTTCTAATTGTATCTTTCTATACTTAATTATATTAATTTATATATTTAATCATTAATCATGTTGTTAAAATTAATTAATGGTGTGTAAAACATGATTGAAAAACTCATGATTAATATACAGCTATATATAAAGAATATCTTACAAGCGCATAATTCAATAAAGTAATATCTTATAAAATTTAGTTATTAATATTTCTTCCAATTTTAATAAAATTTTTATTTCAAAGAATACTATTGTATTATAAGAATTTGATAGCACGATATAATACAAGAAACTTTGATGTATGTAAATCCAGCACTCCCATCATTAAAAAGAAGTCAAATATAATATGTCATAATTAAATGCAATTATATATTAAATTAATATTCAATATAATTAAATTATATAATTATTTCATTATCATTTAATCTTCAAATGATACATTTCTTTCGAGCACCCACTAATGAAACACTGGTGTCGCGACTAGCCGACGAATAGCCGCGACAGATATCTTTGTGCAAATCTCAACAATTCGAAAATTTTCGCAGTGCGAATTTGCACTCTTTTACTATTTGAAGGTTAATATAATTAAATTTATCATTAAATATTAAATTAAATAAATTAAATGCAATAAATTAGCATTTAATTATGGCAAATATATTTGAACTATTTTTTTAAGAATGCTAAGTTCACAGACGTGGAACTTTGAACTTATAATAAAAATTATTTCATAAATCAGTTTTGGATAAAGGCGAGATTTTCGAAATTATTACGATGTAGCTTGAAATAAAAATAGCAGAGTGTATATAATACGTGTATATATATCTGCAAAAAATGAATAACAGATTAACAATTGATATTTTTACAGCTGTTCCAAAGATTGCGGAATGAGAAACCTCAACAATTTAAGAAAGTGATACCGATAAATGGCGACGTATGTTTACCCAATTTAGGCCTTACCGATAAACAGCGTATGCTTCTAACGGAGGTACACGTGGTATTCCATTTCGCCGCGACACTTCGATTGGAGGCAAAATTGAAGGATGCCATCGAGATGAACACGGTAAGATATTAACCGCCAGGGAAGGAATTTCAATCAGTCTCTCTTTCCAGAATTGCATTTGTATTATTTCATGCGTTATTGATTGTTAATATCAAATATGTTACGCATGGCTATCGATTACTGTGTGATCATCTTTAAGGTTCATGTTCACGCGGTATTTTACATAATAAAAAAATAAAATGAGACAAAATTAAGCTCTTATGCAAATCAAGGCAATATTAACAATTAGTTAAATTTGTGATCAACAATAAGAATTATATATCTTTTAAATCTAATTTTTTTTATGAGCAATATACTTTAGACATCTAAATTACATGAAGTTCGAATAATCTTTAAGACAGGTACAAAAAAAGTACTGGACTTGGCAAAAGAAATGAAGCATCTAGAGTCCTTCATACATTTAAGCACGGCCTTCTGTCACGTCGACCAAGAGGAACTTGGTGAACGTACCTACGATTCGCCTGATGATCCTCAGGATATCATGAGACTTGTTCAGTGGTTAGACAACGAGAGTATCGATCTTATTACACCCAAGTAATTAAACTTGCGACGTTATTAATGATATTAGCTGTAAATCGTATCCGACGAATACGGTTCACTAATATTAATTACAATATTAATAACTAATATTAACTACAATATTAATCATTAATATTAATATTTATTATATTTAGTATATTTGATATTAATTAATTGTACTAATATATATGTATACATATAGTGTGACTATATTTAATTATATTATTATATTTAAAGAACCTAAAATAATACATATTAACTACAAGATAAATATTATTAGTGCATATAAAGCTATCATTATTTTTTTCAGTCAATGACTTGATTAAAGTTAAAGTTAATCTAATTAAGTTTATTCTATAAATTTACAAAAAAATTTACATTTAAAAGTAAAATTAAATATATTCATTTTTTTATTTATAGATTACTTCATCCACATCCAAACACTTACACGTATTCGAAACGTTTGGCTGAAACATTGGTGACCAACGAATACCCCAATATACCTTGCTGTATTGCTAGACCATCGATAGGTAATTATCAGGCATATTTTAATAATAATCAGAGATTGTAAAAATAATATTTGGACACAATTGTGAAGAAGAATAACAATTAATTCATCTCATTATTATTTAGTAATACCTACTTACGCGGATCCAATGCCAGGATGGGTCGACAATTTGAACGGACCGACAGGATTGCTTATCGGTTCGGGCAAAGGTGTCATCAGATCAATGCACTGCAACGGCGAGTATCACGCCGAAGTTATACCAGTCGATTTCGCGATTAACTCCGTAATTACGATTGCGTACAAACTTGCTACCGAGCAAAAGTAAATACCTTCCTTCTGTCTTATATTACTTTTTTTCCTCAATAATAAAACATGATTTAAATTAGAATAAATTTACTGCCTATGTTTATAAAATTTAAACTATTTCTTTGTTATTATTGTTTTCCGCGATGTTTAACATAAAGAGTTATTCTCTAAAACTTAAACAAAAATTACGACAAGAAATTTTAATTAAAACATATTTTCAAAATTTAAATTTTTATTGAATTTATTAATTAAAAAATATTGATTTATCATAATTTATAGTAAACTGTTTAACATTAAGCAAAATAATTATAATACTTTCTGATATAGAGACTTCATTTGTGTTTTACATTTGCAAAATTCTTCTGTTTAAAAATATTATAAATATTTTCTGTTAATTTTTCTTTATTCTAATGTATTTATTCACACAATTTATTCACTCTTTTATGTATCTGTTACTCGCAGAGCAAAAACTATACCCGTAATTAATATAACGCAAAGCAATGTAAGACCTATCACCTGGGGAGAAATATTAGAGAAGGGCAGAGATAGTCTTCATAAATATCCATTTGAGGGACAAATTTGGTATCCGGACGGCGATATACGTAGCAGCAGATTTGTGCATAATCTCTTCGTTTTCTTCTTTCACATTCTCCCTGCGTACTTGATTGACTTTCTGATGTTAATATTTCGACAGAAAAGATTGTAAGTTTTGCACTTCTTGATATATTTTTTAGAAATTATATTTTCTCGTATCTTTTCAAATATTTCTATTGTATAATATTTTTTAAACAATATTCTTATAACTGACAATGAGTAAAAATCTCCCTTAGCTATTATTTATCTTCGTTTCGTTTTCACAAACAGTATGGTCAAAATCCAGAAGCGAATCTCAGACGGGCTCGAAGTGTTGCAATATTTCACCACAAGAGAATGGATATTTTATAATGATACATTTGTTAAAATGCATAACGAATTAGCCCCAGTCGACAAGGAAATCTTTCCAAATATAGATTACGATATCGATGTAACTGAGTATCTCAAAAACATTATTCTTGGCGCACGGCAGTATTGCATGAAAGAGGATTTGTCTACCTTGCCGAAAGCCCGTCGACATCAAAAAATGTGAGTACTTTCTACGCAGATTACTATAAAAGGTTTTCATCGAAGAGCCGATGAAACAATTACGTAAGATTTGCATAGTCGCTTGCAAAAACTTTCCTGAAGACGCAGCAGAGTTTTTCAATAAACGAAAGAAAAATGAGCACAAAATGCATAGTTTTTACGCTACAATTTCTAGTGTTCTTTTTTCTCCCCATTCTTGGAAAGTGACAATTGTGCACTTCTAAGAGAAACTAAACACTTTCTATTACGAAGGAAAAAATATTTATTCACATAACAGAAGAGACGGCTAATAAGAGAAATTTTACGTTGTTTAAACTTGTCACTTGTTCAAATGAATACTTGTTCAAATGATTTCCATCTTATGCTTTCTGACACGCATTTCTGTTTTGCATTTTATATATCAATTATTTACATAGTAGATACATGTAATTACGAATTTGGATCTAACTTTCCTAAAAATTGAGAACATTATTTTAAATTTCTAAATTAGAGCAAATTATATAAACTAAATCAAACCAATTAATATTATAACTAAATTAAATAATATATTACAAATATTTTAATTATATCATTAATAAAATTAATATATATTATATTATAACTCAACTGAAATTATTTTAAGTTTACATTAAAATTAAACAAATTTAAATTTTCAGATTAATTTTTCCATTGTCAACAACTTATTTCTCTACATGTCAATCTTGATGTCACCAAAATTGTATTTCATGATACGTTTTTTTTTTCAGAATGTACGTTGTCCACATTACAACGGTGTATTTATTCTACTTCGGCGTATTATATTTTACTTACAACAATGTTGGAGTAGTGAAGATCTGCCTGGATTATGTCACTGAGATAATAAAATCGCTACCGCTTATAGGCGGTTTATTACAGAAGATGCATCTCTAATTATACACGCTCTATGTTTATTGAGTTACATGCACATGTGGAATATAGACGAGCAGACGAGAAACGTTAGTTTCTCTGACGATAATCTACTGCGTCTCTCCTTTGAACCATTTGTAATTTGGGACATAAATTATGATGGGAAAGCAATTTCAACATAACATCAATATGGAAAATGCTATTGTTGATATTAGTTGTAAATTCAATGTAGAAACTAAATTATTATGTCGCAGGTGTTTGAAAAAACTGACTATCTGCATTAGTTTTAAACTCTCAATCAAAAATGTAGATTTTTAGGAAACTCCAACAAAATAACATGTGCGAAGTACAATACGTAATATATAGGAACTTTTTCTATACTGTATAGATTCGATATAAAAATATATCGCTACATTATCCGATACATATGTACAAGCATATCTAATGGAATAAAGGTTTATGTGATATAGGTATGTATTGTTCAAGAATAAGAAATTTAATACTAACCCATTGTTATAATAAAAAAATTAATCTAAAACCAATCGCATGATTTATTATACACGCGTTGTCAGTTATTTACACTTATGAATAAAATATGCTCTTTTCATGTTTTATTTTTAATAAAAGCTTTCATTTTAATTACATTTATTGCGATATAGAATCGACAATTTCAGTTCAATTAAGTATTCACTGTTACATAAATTATTTATTGAGTCTATTGTAAACGATCTGTAATTTAAAATAGAGATTCAAAACTCGATTCTATTTATTCTATATGCCGTGTATTATCTGACATATATATCTTATATAAAATGTATCCTGGTATATAACATACATATATTCTCTATGTATATAGAATATATGTATGTATTTTTACATTTTTTAAAGTATTGCATAAAGCAAAAAATAACAATAAGGATTTTGTCGCCATTGTATCACCGGAGATGAATTTTATATTATTATAAGGAGCTTCAACGTGAAATCTTAAGAAAGAAACTTTACTCGGTTTCCAAGAAAGGAAGTAAAAATGTACTTGTATCAAATATTATATAGTAAAGTAGCACTCTCTTCTTTATAGTTGACACTTTCGGTCAAACTTATGTAGCTCCTCGATTTTAGAAACTCCGATAGATTTGACATCGTCGAGCGTGAACTGCGCAACAATGATGAGCTAGATTCTCGCTTATATCGGAGCTTTATAACGATTCATTCAATTTTCCGAGTATGTCTTTCCGCGATACTCCGACCTCAATCGATGCTTTTCTTAGGATACAAAGGGATGTTCCAATAGTTTCGTACACAGATTGCTGCTCCCGTGTATTCGTATAGAATTTTATGTATCAGTCGTGAAGTCACGGAACCGGAATAAGTATTGACCGTCTGTAGCAAGCAATAATTTTCACAGTTAAGATAATATTAATCTTGACCGATCGATTAATTCTTGTTCTTTAGCTTATACCCGTATAAATATTACGTTTATGCGCAAGTTATCATTTATTTAAAGTTTAAGACTTGAAAGTTTGTAGTTATTATTTCAATTTATAGAATGTGGAATCTGCAAATAGAAATACTTGTGTGGGAAAAGGGAATAAATAGCCTACATATTGCTATAATTTAATCTGTAACAATTTTGCTTCACAGAGTGTACTGTACATCTCTTCCACAATAAATTACGTTTGTACAACTTTCTTTGTTAATTTATATTAATTATAGTGGGTTGAGAGATATGTCAAATTGTTTATTGAAATACATTAAAACAATTAATTAGATAATCTTATTATTTTTGAGTAATGAACAGTAACACGTTATCTAACTTGCTTTAGCAAATTTAATCCGAATTAAGAAATATCACGTAAATAAAAGTACTTACTGTTCCATAAAATTCAATAATTTTGTTTTTCGACTGACATGTTTGTTTCTTTTTACAAAATCTATCAAGTTATGATCATACATATATAATTTCGAAATAATCCTGACACGCCAAATGTTAGACCATGTTTTATTGATTTTTATTAAAGGTAAAAAATTGGTTGACATAACTGTTAAATATAAATCTGCTTCCGGGATTTTTTTTTTAGAGAGTTATGTTGTTATCAAAGTAAAATTATCACGATAACGTATCTTTCTCTTTTTTATTTTATTTCAAACGGTTATAAAACTGTATATCTGTATATATCTCGTTATCTACATAAAGCATTACACCTGCGATTAAGTCATACACTTTATATTTCTTTAGCATTTATCAACGAAACGTATGTAATTATGCAACGGGGTTAATTGTACAAAAGCTACTTATATTGATGACACGATAATGGCCTCTGTTGTCGCTGACATGTAAAGTACAATTTATGTATGCTCAATAATTAATGGAAATTTATGAGATAAATTTGCATTTTACAAAAAATTATAGAAATTACAAAATAAAAATGCACGTTAGTTTCTGCTTAATAAATTTAGTAAAATAAAGAAGAAGAAGAAGAATGTTCTGTTAAGTAATTTTGCTAAAATTCAGAATAAACCGAGGAATAAACAATATTCCGAAATAATAATAACAAACAAATTCAGAAAAATATCCGTTTATTTTACTAAGATATTCTTCCTTTTTTAACAAATTCATCATTATTAATTTTATCGTCACACTTAATAATTATTAATATTAAAAGTATTAATGTTTTATTACTATTCAAAATTATTTTAAAAGTATAAAATATTTAAAAGTTGTTACTCTTTAAATGTTTCATTATTATTAAAGTTTTAGCGTCGCAAGTATTTTACGTTTAACCGATTGTAATCTATATGAGAGAATATATGTGCCGCAACGTCATTTACGTCATTGGATGTAGATTAATCTTGGTAAAAAGTAATCAAATCGCGTTGCAATAGAAACATAATTTAAGCAGGATTTAAGGCTCAATTGAGGAGCAAGAAGGGAAGGATAAAGCAACAGTTGCTAGTTCCACGTAATGTGAAGGGATGGCGCTGAGAAATCCCAGCCAACCCCCATTCTATTATTGATCCACCTCTGTGCGTTCCTTTCGGAAAACAAGCCCACTAGCCACCGCGGCCGGTCGACGTGTAACACGAGATCTTTCCCTCGTCTGCCTCGAATTTGTTTCATCGTGAACTCTAGCATAATTAAAATTGCATTCGGAATTGTGCAGGCGCAGGTGGTCGTGAGTCATGAAAAAATATTATTTACGATCTTTACTTCCCATTTGTCAAGCTTCCTCACGCAACTACCACTATAGAAGAAATGCCACGGTGGTTTTTCTCTCGAGATCTCGCGAACGCGATTCCGCAAGAATAATAGATCTTATCGGAAATGTCGACATCACCTCACATCCCTGCAAAAGTCTCTCAAATAAATTGTTCGCGGGAACATTCGCGTCATATACACGCAGTACGAACAGAAAAGCGTAATTTGGCACCTGTGACAAATGTAACAGAGTTATTTCAAGAAGAGTTTGCGATCTCGTAATTAAGAGCTCGTGCAAAATGTAGGTATTGTTAAAGATAACGTTTACTCAGCACGAAAAGAGTGTTTAGATACGTAAAGATTGAAAGATTTCCAGAATTTAAGAATTTCTAAATAAAAACTTCAAGAAGAGTTAAAAAATTCCTAAGACGCTTGAAAGATGAAGACGTCTTCTTTTTCTTCAATTAAATACATTGATTATGTTTAAGAAGTGCTTTAAGAGATCGAGTACTATCAAGCTCAAGTTCTAAATTCTAAGAAATTGGAAATCCATTTAGCGTTGAAAAACCAACATTATCAGAGACTGAATATTTCAAAGTCCAAGGGAGTTCTCCGAGCGTATAAAAATTTGAGCACCCAAGAGTTCAGAAAATTAATGACTTGAGAGATTAAAAGTGTGAGAGAAACTGAGAACAATACACGTTTTTGTGAAAAGTTGAAGATATAATTTACGATCGCAAGAAGTAAATATAAAAAGTCAAATTTAGGGGCCGAATAAAAATGCTAATAGATCAATACAATTACATTCGGTGACACACGTTGCGTGCCGCTGCATAATCGAATTTCAATCTGAATTTTATTTGAAATTTTAATTTGATTTTGTAATAGATAGCTTGTGGTCGAATAACTGTAGCATTTCGCAATCATGATAATTGCAAGACGAAAAAATTGTTGCAGAACAATCATTAATTTTAATTTTAATTTACATTTGTTTGTTTACCATTTTGCTCATTTTTATCCATAGATTTGACAAAATAGCTGTACAAAGTTCGAAAGGTATAAATAAAAAAAATATAAAACTAAAAAAGCACTTACATTTTTTCCAATTCAAATTTAAATTTCTAAGAGAGAATTTTCAAAATGAATTAATTGCCCCGATACGATTTTGCTGGGAAGAGATATATATAGATTTTTTGATTATGCAAATTGTAACATAATTAGAATTTTATGAAACAAAGAAGTAATTCTGTTAACTTTCTTTAACCGATTTTTCAGTAAGTATACTAAAACTCTTCCAATACATTACAATGTGATAGTTACGCTACTTTCATTGATAATGTGTCAGTTTACACTCGTTTATCGGACACCCTTCCACTTACGACTTACGAAGCTTTCATGAACTGCACACTACCCTTTACGATAAACTTGACTTTAGTAACCCGGTTGATCTTTCACGAGCTTATAATCTGCATGATATACAGAAAATGTTATATTTTCCGTAATATCATAAAACTCAAAATTACGTTTACTCTTTTTTTACGCAAATATTACAATAATTAAATATTTGGTACTTTTTTATATAAATATCGTGCATTTCAAATATCGAGACTTTAACCTTTGCAGATATATAATAAAAAATAATACTTCAAACAGAAAAGATATTTTTGTGATTGTTAGCTAAAGCCTAGATATGATCAAGAAATAAGGAAGGATATTATATAGAGTAGTTATAAAAATCCTAGCCCATTTTAATATTTAATAAAACATTTTTCTTCTTTATATTTCTTTTATGCTTTCCTTTATTCTTTATGAGTTGCGTCGTAATCTGCGCATTTACTTTAACGTCACATTTTTTAGGGCAAGTATGGTAAAGCGTAAAGAGTCTAGGGACCAATCCACTCTTAATATTAAAGAAAAAATGATGTATGATATATGATCCCTCTATTAGGCATCTTTGACCTGAAATTTTAATATTCAACGATCTGGAATCTCTCTATAAAGAAAGAATGTATATGATGTATGAGGGTAAGATTTACATTTTTATGTGTACACGCACGCGCATATAATTTAACATTCACAATTTTACATCTTAACATTTTAATTTTATGTGGGATTTTTAATTTTAAATAGGATTTTTTTAATGCTTGTAATTAATTATAAAATTAACTTTTATTATTAACATGATTTATTTAAATTTTTGTGTAATATTTACATATGAGAAACAAAGCAGTACATATTAAACAGATCCTACTAGATATCTTTCGTGTATTTTCTTGCAAAATGTCATATTTCTATTTTAATGTTGCAAATTTCTATCCTATCTTTTATATTCATAGAGAAAGTGCTGAGTAAACGTTCACAGAAAGGGTATTTCTAAGTATTTTGAATTTTTTAAACGTTCTTTTAGACTTCCCTTTGAACTTTAGACACTTTAAAGTTTTTGAACACGTTGTTCTGACGTTCTTTTCATCTAAAATTTCAGAGAAACGTTTTTCCGTATTTTGTATTCATTGTCCTCAGGCAGTCTCGATTCTACGAGCTCGTCACCTCGTTTTTCGTTTTCGCGCTACCACCGTTGGGAATGCACCTGTCGCTTGATTAATTCGGCGGCGATTCAGCGTGACAAGTGCGCGAGAGATGTACCTACGTCACCTATTAACGACGGTCGGGCGTACGCGTAGCGGTGAACGCCGCGCCGCCCGCGCCGGTTCCAACGGGGTGGTGATGACGATGAAAACCGGCTCCGACGGCCGCCACCACCACGCACCGCCGAAGGGCGCGTGCGCCAATTATTCCCCCGGTGCAAACTCACGGGGGTTGTTTAAGGCGCGAATTCTCGGAGGACGGAGAGCAGTCGACGGGACAGCCTCCAGGAGGCACGTTCGCGCGAGACCGTGGTCGCGCGCTCTTCCGCCAAGGGGTGACTGAAACCCTCGACGGTGTCTCAGAGAACTCGTGATTCAGGACGCACTCCTCCTTCACCTTGACCCCGCCTATCGCTGGGCGACACACCTGGTTCGATAACGTACGCAGCAAGGGAAAAGGGATTCCAGGCTGTTACATAGATTCCCTCTGTGTCTCATTCACTCTCTCGAGATTCAACACGCAAACTGAAGCGGCAAGCCACGAGTGGCGCGAAAATGATATCGATGAATGGAGCAATCGATATTGTGAGTGACACAATAAGAGTTCGTTGCGATCAGTGAAGATTAAACGAGAGGAGAGTCTCTATTCAATCGATTCTCATAATCGCGGCTCGGCGGAGGAGCAAGAATGTCGCTCGTCGTTATCCTGAAGAACATTCAGGGTCTTAAGTGCAAGGGCGAAAAGGTTGTGAAGATCGACTTTCGAGGTAATGTTAGCTTAGCATATAACTCAAAATTTATTAAATCGCTGACGTTTGCAGGAGATAAAGTTTTTGACGAAAGCAATCGGCTCGATTTTTCACGTGCGCAAGATGATCTCGAATAAATCGCTATTCAGAATGAAAAAGAACGATTTATCGTCTGCAAAATCGACTTCAATAGTGTTCCTTTTTCGAAAAGAATCCATTGTTTTTTTAGGCGTTTTTGAATTAATAATCATTTATCATATTACCAAATTTTCTTAGTTTTTAATCTTAACACATATATTTATTTTTATGTAATCCTCTTTTGTCTTTAATTATTTTACTTAATCTTTCGCCATTATTCATTTATCTATATATGTATTAATTTTTTAGAATATCAGCATTCTTTTTTTTTTAAGAAAAAGGAAGAAATTATCATAAATAATGTACAAAAATATTTCTCTTGTTCTTCTTCTTCCTTCTTTTTCTTCTTCTTCTTCTTCCTTTTGTAATAAGTCTGTGACTTGTTTGTACTAATTTGTCGCTCCTTGTGATGTGGATGTCTTGTAATTCATGTATAATAATTATTCATGATTCTATTCGTTGATGCGTATAATATCTTCTATACTTAATACTATATACATTGGATCTGTGTTATCTGAGTACTCTTGATACTGTCAACTTATTACTATGCAGATTCTACAGATTAATGCACGCGCCTGTCACGTGCTTGGATGCATATCTGCGCGTACACGCGTCCTTTGTCGGTGTTCGGTGCACGAACGATTGATTGTGATGCCGATTTGCGTCCTCGTTACAGAATAACCGTCGGACCTCCGAGCAACGCTCCGGGTTAATTTCCCTAATTTTCAAGTTAACTGGCTGCAGTCGCGTGCTGCTATGCGCTAATAATTTTCCGATAATCGGCGGAACGTGCGTTAATCGAAATTTTTCGATAATTGAAACAACGACGTACCTAGAGACGCGCGATTCTCTCTGCGATTTTTAAAAAGTTTTTTCATTTTTTACGTTACAAAATCTAAAAAGGAAATAATAAATTTAACGTTTTTGGAATCGTGGGATGCATTATGCATCGCTAATCCTCTCATCATTTTAAAAATATAGTTCGTGCAGTTTATTAATATTCTATTAATATTGTGTATTGTGTTAAATGCCGCATTGTTGAAAATAAATTTGTAATTTACAATATACGCAATTTGTAAGAAAAAAAGTAGAATTTAATGGGAACAAAAACACAAATAATTGTTATACTTTATTATACTTATTTCAAATACATATGCAAACCTTTTTTTTTAACAAAAAATAATTTGCTTTTAATATCGTACTTGCTCTCATCATTATACGTATACAGTAATATGTTAGTAGCACAGTAATATAGTTCTCCCACACGATTTTGGCGTAATTAACAGAAATGCACGAGAATTTAATTAACGGCATTCGGACAATTATAACGTATTCCCCAGAAATGTTCGCTAGATATCTACGTCAGAGAATTACACGAAGCTATATATACTTTAGCATACGCTCTCTCAGATTTTCTCGATTTTCTAGATTTCTCAAAACAGCTTTCTTCAGATCATATTGCTTCGCGAGTTCGTCGTCGTGAGACTGCAATGGTACAACTGCATAGGGTAAATTCAGAACGAGATTCAGACGTAACGAGAAACGCATGCCCTAGAGCCTCGGTTCTATATGGGGAGAGTAACATTTCATTTAATCATACCTGCCCCAGTTGTATATGGACGCGCTACGTCGAACCTCAGTAGACGATTGCCACCTACACGGTGCGTGTCGGGGATAAAAAAGTTGTAGCGTCCAGCATCCATTATATATGTGTTAATATGTATAATGAGAAATTAGAGACGCTGCGTGCGTTGCGAGTTCACTGTTTGAGTTTCGCATAATCCCTTGTAATACGATGGGATGTCCCTTGCAAAGTTGCAACATCCCGGCCGTAATACCCGCCCTGGTCTCTGCAGATTTTCAACAGCTGTTAGGATTATTAACATCATCGAAAGCATCCACCGTCGGAGTTACGATGTTGATTGCAACGTGAATTACGATTAATCTGCTGTTAAATGCGCGAACAATGCAAAATTCAACGAGGAACGTGCAAGGTTTCAGAAGATCTGAAATCTGAAGTCTGGGTCTCCTCTCTGTAAAGATCTCCGCAAATCAACGTTTCCGCATTTTCGTAATAATGTAATTCTGTATTTTTAGAACTCAAGCAAAGAGATATTTAAATAATGAAATAGATGAAACGGAATGTCTCTTATGAGTTATTTAATTATAAATGAACATTTCGTCTGAGAATTGAAAATAAAATGTCACAGCTGTATTCTCTCGATCTTCCAGTAATGTAAACATGTTACAATATGCTTGAATTTAAAAGTGTACGCTTTTTTTAATGCAACTTGGAGAAAATGATATTTGTTTCTAGAATTGTTAGAAATTTAATACGTCACAAGTTTAAATTATTTTCATTTTCTTCGTAATTATCCATTGTGTAGTAAAAACTTGGCGCACAGAAATGGAAAAGTAAATTATTCGATATATCTTTTAATATCTTTCTAATGTAATAGCATTCTAAATTATTAATAGCTAAATGAGAAATTTATTTTACACAAAAAATAAAAGTATTTCGGATGTTGTATTCTGATATTATATTATTAGAATTAATAATCAATATACTCATTGTCAGTCATAAACACACACCATGTACACGTATCTTCTTTGGTAGAATTATTTGATATCATGAAATCGACGTGTTAACGAAATTCATAAACGCTGCATTAAATCACGTCAAATTATGTGATACATATTACAGCAGTAACAGAGAGAGAGAGAGAGAGAGAGAGAGAGAGAGAGATATTGAACTTGACCAAACAGAAGTGGGTGAATTCGGTAAATAACTGATTTTGCTTTGACGTAAATAACGTCAAGTGCGAAAATAACGATTTATCTCAAATACCTGCCGTCCATCATGTTTTTTTTCGTGTTATGTCTTTGCAAATCGTAAATAGCATTTCTTCCGTAATCTCGGCAACATTTCATATACAACGGGAAAATACGATTATTATAAACGGAAAACCGCGGAAAACTAATAAATTCACCGCCGGTTATTTCGCAGTGATAAATAACATAATAAATGTAATGAAATTATGTTTATATATCCGTGGGAATAATTAATAATAATTACTTAATCATTATAAATGAAGATAATTTGCATTCCCATCGTATTGTTGAAACAATAGTGACGAATAATGGTAGGTGCTTATAATTTTCTGCATTGTGTAAATGATGCCGATGATTAAAGAACAATCCAATCGTGACAACGAAGATGTATGAGCAGCGTTTCGTGTTAAGATCTTTTATAAATTTACATGGCAATCGAGTTATAACGTTATTTTCAGAATAGACATCGATCGTTCGCATGGTTAAAGTGCCCACTACTAAGCAATTTGCAAATATCCTCGAGAGCTAATCGATAGCAGCATTCGTTATGCAAATAGAACGTAATATTTATGCATTCGCATTTCGCAGCTGGATCGCTCCTTTTCTTGCGAATGTTGCTCAGCTATTTCTGAATATTTGATCCCTTGAACAACTTTTCACATGCAAAAAAGCCAACCTCTGACATCATTCAGATCGTCGATATGGCGTGGTATTTACAATTTGTTTTGCATAAAATCACATATGGGTAGTACTGTTAGTTGACGGGAGCGAATTTATAATAATCTTAACACAAACATTGCGCTCTAATTATCACGGATATGCTACGTCTACAATGTAAGAAGATTAGATTTTGTTTGCTAGTTTATTAGTTTGAAATAAATAACACGACATAATTTTAATTTATAGTTTTCACAGTTATTGATTGATACTATGTTTTCATAATTTTATAATTATTAATTTTATTGATATTATTTTTTCATATAATGCAATTTACTTAATAATTAATATTTTTTGATTTTAATATAATTTTACTAATTGTATTATGCAAGCATTAAATATTGTAATTATACGATTTATTATATTACAGTAAAATTAGATTATTCGATAAGATAACAAGACAAGAATACAAAATAAAAAAAAATTGAAAATGAGACAAAATAATTTTTTACTAATAGTAAGTAGTCTACAACACATTTTTAATGTATTATTATCAAATATGTGTTACATATGTATTTTTAACATATTATTACATATGTGTTAGTTATCGTTTAAATAATATGTATATATGTTTATTTATAAAAACATGCAGACTATGCATATTCTAAAAGATGACGCTATACATTTCTGATGTGCTTGTTGAAAAAAAACTGACAACGCCTCGTTTTACTTTCAAAACGTTGAGGTTGCATAAAAAAAAATTGTGAAAGAAGAGGGATTGCCACGTGTATTCGTATGATTTCATTGCGCGTTAACGAACACGCTCGCGTCTTCCTTCGATTGCATATGCGCCGCGCGTGGCTGACCATAAAGCGCCTTATCTACTACGCAAACTTTCTATCTCCGCGTGCTTTTCACCGGTAAACCGATAACAATTTTGTTATCATGCTGGTTAAATTTCGCTGCAAGTAAACCACGCCGCTCGCAACCAGCGCTTTGTTACTGATAAACAAATGGAAGATAATCGCGGGGTTCTCATACGAGATAAATAAATTGAGATAAATAAAGTAATCAGATATATATATACGCTCTTCCTGTACGGTACGTACAGCCGTTTTATGGAAAAGCAGGACAATAGCGCGATGTATCTCTGATTTATCATTAATTATCTAATATATTATCCCGTCTGCAAACTTATTTTTATCGTTTTAATACGAATACTTTTCGCGTATGTAAACCGCGAATATAAATAGGGCACGTCACTCAATGCTGGCCCACTTTTCACACATCTAATAAAAGCGTATCTGGAAAATCGCACGGAATTTCATTTCGAATAAATAAGTGATCAGCGAGCGAAAGAAAAGAGCGTACGGCATTTCCTCTGTTGCGATATAGAATCGCATGCTTTGTGAAAAATAATAATACCGACTTATCGCTGGCGCATCTTTTTGGAATACAGCGCTTACAAAAAGCAAATTATCACTGTGTTATCCCCAATGGTTGTTGGGTATCGCAATGCGATTTAATCGCGTATTGCATCCCGTACCTCTAGCATTCCGAGAATTCTATTCCGGCGAAATAGCAGTAAGGTATTTACTGTTGTACAGGTATAAAGGTACTTTGTGCTCAGGCTATCCCAGAGGTATATAACTATATACATGTATATATCTATCCTACGATGCTCCAAAGTTAAGCCTGATATGTTCTCTTTTTCGCTTTATGAATTTGCAGCAGCGCTTCTGACGTAAAGCCGCAAAATGTAATTTTAATTTGCCCCAGAGTGCCGTTATTAACCGGCGAACTCGTGAAGAGCTTTCGAATTTAAAATGGGAACTGATGTATGCGTAACCATGCGCGACACGCATTCTTCTGAATTTGAAAAACAAAAAACCTTGAATTTGTATTGAATTTGTAAAATTATTTAAGTGTCAAATTATGCATACTCTTTATTATACACAGCGATATTATAACTTTACATTATTTTAACCATATGCAAAATTACCATTTTTTTAAATTTCTTTATTAAAAAGATCAATGACAAAATTAAACGCTAATATATTCATATGATATTTATAATTTATTTTATTTGATACGTTGTGCTTTAATTTTATTTTATGTTTTATATTTTTTTTAATTATTTAATTTCGTTTAAATTTTGTTTTATGTTGTTATACAAATTGTTATGTATATTTGTTACATACATACACTGAGAGTATACTCAGGGCTTTTAATATAATGCTGCATAATTTTAGCGTATATCATAAAAAAAATTTTTCTGTGCGTAGTAAAACTCATTGTTTATTGAAATATATAAATTATTTTTAGAATATATTTAATATATTTTTTCTTGTCTGTTGCAGAAGTATCGCATTATTCGTCGATACTCGAGGACAATGGGGATGTTATTGAGATTGAGCAGGTAAAGTTTCTTCTTCCCTTTATAAAACGCTTATACTTTTACACAATGCGAAACACTAGACTTGTAATAAGTTTTGCAAAATCTCGAAAATACGTTCTCGTAAAACTAAGATTATGCTTCAATAGAGCGTAGGCGTGTGCGGCAAACAAGAACGCGTTTAATATGGGGAGTATGTTGAATTTTTCACAAACTATTGGATCTATAAACCAGATCCAATTCTGGCTGAAAAATTCTTATTGCATTTTTTTTTCTTTGTTCTCTTCGCTTTTCGAACACCCGTTTTACATATTAAATAAATGGATTTTTATGAAAATATGTATATACTTCAATTTCAATGAAAAAAATAAAGCTAATTTTATAAATAATAAAAAACGTAAAATGAAATATCATGAAAAGAACAGTTTTGTTTGGTATAAATTCTTAAAATTATAAATTTAAATCAAAATTAAAAGTATTTTTTAAGAACAAGCGTACTTGATAAACAATTTATTATTCTACATTTAAGCTTATTCTAGCTTATTCGAAAAGCCTTTTTTAAATATTTTAATAATTTTAAGAATATCTTAAAACAAAGCAGACAAGGATATTAATTTGACTATTATTGCAGTTTACGTTGCTGAAAATATATTTAAAATATTCAAAAATTTCGAATTAAATACATATATATATCTCTTCTATACTTTCCTTTAAAATACGATAACACGCTCTAATAAAAGCCTTTCAGATGAAACATTGGTCGGGGTATTGAATTATCGAAGTGTCGATGTCCTTTGTTACGACTACAATTGTGAACGTCAGAGCTGTAAATATGCGTGTCGTCTGGAAATTAATGATTCCGTCACACCCTATATTACAAACCCATTAAATCATTAGACACCACTCCTAAATAATTTAAGTGTTCAGAAAAGCATGTGCACGAAGATTCGTTTTAACCACATTATTTTTTACCTAATAAAAGATTATTTAATAAAAGCTATTGTTGTCTATCCGATAAATATCATTGTTTATTAAGAAATACAACAATTTTTTGGGGGGATTACATGAAATATAATCTAATATACTATACATTTACTTACAAAATACAATTATTTTTTGCTGAGCGAATAAATAATAAAGGTAATGACATAAAAAATCGAATGTACAATCTCTAGGCGTGATCATGATAGGGCATAATGTCCAAGCTCGAAAAGATTTGCGAGGGGTAAATTAATAAGGCGTTGGTTTTTAGCAGTTCGATAATAATCGCTACTTCTAGAAAGTTTACTCCGATTCTTTCTCTGACTTAGCTCGTGGCTGTGTGTTTCTGAGAATATCAAAGGGAGAGAGTCTCATCAAAACTTTCCTCGGAAGTTTCTAATCTGCATCGTAAATTAACTCCACCGTATAAATTGCACAATGGCAGCCTGCAAAAGATTTTCATAGTCTGGCAAAGATTGTTGGATTTATCATCAAGCTCGCTGATGAGTCCGGGAGCGCGTAGCATGTTGATCATCCTCTTTATTGAGATGCAAGAAGCGGCTGTAATATTGTATGCACGTAACTCGCGTGGGGCCAACTGCTATTACATTGCGTAGCGAACCATTCCATTCAACTTTTATGATACGAAGGTCGAGGCGAAGGGTGCGTGATAGCAGAATCGATCCCGCACATTTTGCCATATATGGCAATCGCGAAAAACGCGGTAAATGTTATTGGGAACTGAAAACTTTTCACGCATGCACCACGTATCGTAGGCGTGTATCGCGCGTATTGCAGATATTGCTCGTTTGCGACAGAAAACGATTGCCTCGCGCAGATGCTGCAGAAACGTGTTTCCAACTGGAAAACGGTAACCGCAACTCCACAAACTGCGATTCACTTGTGTGACGACAGTCCATGCGATTCGAACACGTTGCTTTCTCTGACAAATTTAATCGTTTATTTTACAAGGAAATGCGTGTTATGTATGCATTGTTTGTTTTACAGACAGAGCTCGTCAATAGCTTGCGAATGCACAATGGCAAAGTGGCTCTTTATTGTCTCCTGTCTTCCCGTGAAATGGAAATTTCGATTCGCGCGTCAAGATGTGTGTGTGTGTGTATGCGTAACATGCGAAATGCGGGATTGTTGCGAAAAAGGGCAGGCTTTGATATTTCCAACGGAAGTATTATGCATTATGTACGTGGGATATATTGTAAATTTCATATCGAAAATACAAAATACTGACCTAGTTCGTCGCGTTCGGCGATTGCACCGCTGATGCGGAAGCTGCTTTAATAAGTATCGAAGGCTCAATTCAATGACGTCGACGTGAACCAATCCATTACGGCGCTTCTGCGTTAGGGAAGCTTATCTGACAGCGAGTTGCCTGACAGTTCTCTGCCCGTGGACGATGTATCTTCCTCGTAAACACGATCCACCGAAGGAAATAAACACTTCGCAATATCCGAGTCTGGATAACGATAACACGATGTAACTAATGAACGTATAAAATTTGCACAAATGTTAGAAGTGTGTCACGCCTGTATATTCGAGGGTTTGCGATTTTATTACGCTTTCAACGTAATTAAAAATCTCGACCTGTTTTCACAAGAATTTGCAAAGGTTTTGATGAAACAGATGCGAATTAAAGTTGAATTGTGCAAGGAATTAGCTCATGCGTCCAAAACGGATTACTCGAGATCGATTTCTGGGATTAGTTTTTACAATTTTATGTTTTCTTCTAATGAAACCAGTGTAGATTATTAAATAGTAGTTAATGTTTGAGCGAAGGAAGAAGAGAATATCTTCCATATTTTTTCGTTTTTCATTTTCACGTGTAAAAAAATAAATCTACATTCATTAATCATTTTTTCTTTCTTTCTTTCTCAATGCTTCTTTATAAAAATTCAAATTTTTCCGTGGAAAAAAAGATAGAAAAAGATTTAAAAGAATTCGCATTTTAACAATAATTAAAAATTCAGTTTGAAAAGGATTTTTAACGAACTTTCTCAAATTCATCAATCTTTTTGCATATCAAACGCAAAACACGAATGACTTTGTGCGAAATAAAAGTATGGGAAAAGTTCTGTGAAATTAAATCCCCAATCTTTGAATCCATGAAATAGTTCGGTATTTTTTGTGTTTCCCGGCGTTGTCAGCGCGTGGCATACAACTAAATTGGCAAACATGATGCACAAAGAAATATACCATGTTTTTTATTAAATTCTGATATTTCCGTTCCAAAAAAAAAATTAAAGTTATTGCCATAGAATCAGGATCAATTTTAACATCAATTTAATAATTTTCCTGATTCCACAAGATTGGATTGAAATATTGCTCTGCTTTCGTAAGGAACTCATAACTTGGTTTTCACCGGACTATTTTTAAATCCTATCGATTCTGTTTAATTCATTTGTATCTTCACAAGGAGAGAAGGCAAAAATGAAATTAGAACGATCGTACGACTGCGAGTGCAGCTTTATTAAAAATCACGAAGTGAAAAAGAGCGTCTCGCGTTTCTCGGGCGTAAATAATAGATCATCTTTCATCGTGCGGCAGGTCTCCGCTTAGGAGACCTTTTCAATATCGGTTCTTTCTTAAGTATCGCGTGGTTTTCTCAAAGGCAACCGTGCTCTGAATTTATCGAGCTCCCAGTTTTATTTATATGTATATCCACATATCTCGCGTGCTGTGCTATTTTTCATATATTTCTTCTTTATGTGCGTGCGACTCGAATGCGTGCAAACTCGTGATAGCGACATGAATCCGCCTCGCTTACGGCAATGTATAATCAATTTGTGTGAATATAGAGAAAAAAAGCAAAAAAAATTTTTTTTCATGTGTCAGCACGATTTTTCTATTCTACAAAAATATAAATTAAAAAAAGGATTAGCCTATATCCCCAATTTACAAATGAATATCTTTCTGAAATTAAGAATTTTAACATTCAGTAGAAAATTTGTTGTGAAAAGAATGAAACGAAACATTTCATAGTTTTCTTACTCATTCCCGACTTTGAATGTGAGAAATTTAATTGAACAGAATGAAATGAAGCTCTTCAAAGTTTTCTTACTCATTCCTGACTTCGAATGTGAGAAATTTAGTTTCATATAGAACAAAGTCGCTCCAATTTCTGTTGACTTCACAGAGTGCTTTAATTCATTTGTTGACTTTTTTTTATTGAATTGCATATGACAAGACGTACGTCTTATAAATAATTCATTTTCCATTTTCAGAGTTTCACGTGGAATCTGGGAAGACCGGTGGATGAGGCGGAAATACTGCAACTGGCAGTTGTGTCGCGCGGAGTTCTGAGAAACGAAAAAGTTGCGGCGAGATACGGACTGGTGTTGCAAACGGTGGTACGCGAAGGGAGGATCCTGGTCTCGGATTCCCTGGTCGACCTCAATAACAAACCGCTTCCGGTACGTTCCAATATCGAAGAGAACAGCTGAATACGTAATAGCCGCGATATACGCTATGTCTGCGCGCGATACATTGTACGTTGTATCAAATATCACACGTTCCATCATCACCTGCGAAATGCTATTTTCTTTATAAGATTGATAAATCTATCATTTCTCATCTTTTTGATAATTTCAGATACCGATAATAATTTTGCATAGTATGTATGATTACTTAAATAATTATTAAAATAATGACAAAAAAATAATGACTTAAATATAACTAAATAACAGAGAAGAATCATAAAACATCTCGCTGGATTATGTGCACAAAATTATTTTTAAGTCAAAATTAAAATTATTTTAATAATAATTATTTAATCCAGATAACGCATTAACGTACAAATGTCAAGCTAAAAATATGTTACACGTATGTAATTTGTATGTGTCAATTTTTAACCATTTGCGGATTATTTTTATTATCTAAAATTACACAATTACTCTTAGAACATAGTACTTTCTTTACTAATGATTTTTTTGGAGCATTACATGCTCAATTATATAATTCATTTAAAACAAACATATTCTTCGAAATTATAAATTAATTTGCAATAAAAAAATTAAATATATATATATGTATATATGCTTTATTATTTATTGCATAATTTATTTATAATGCGGTACATTTACAATCATACAAATATCTTTAGTTTTTCGGGAGAATTTGATAAATAGCAGCTTCGAAAGTGTCTTTACAATAAATTTTTATTTAAAATAACAAAATTCACATCATTATTAAGTGACTCGGCTACGTTCTTGAGCGAAAGAGAAGACTTAAGATGCGAGGCATTTACAATGCAAATGCCGGGAAATAAAGAAAACTAACATTAAAAAAATGTTAAAAGCCCGCGTATATTTCACTCGCTAAGGTAAGTAAAGCAAGTGTAACAGCAAACCTAATTTAGTCGAGATAGCAATTCAAATTTTACCTATTCTTTTTCCTTCACAGCAGCCATATTAAATGTTTTCCGTCTCAGGGAACATTCTGGCATAAAGAGTACCTACGTGACGGACGTTTGTAACATGTAACATTTTAAACAGACAGACGCCCTAAGTGTCAGTGGTGTATTCGAATAAGCATACGCTTGCAAAGTGCATTCCTTTCTTTGCAGCCGTACTTTCTTCTTTTAAAAAGAATAAATAAATATATTACGAATATAAAATTTTGCTGGATAACTGCTGCGTAAAAAGTTTGATGTTTGACTGATTTTATAGACTATTTTTTTTAATTTTAAATTTCACGTTTGCTTTTTGTTTTTCTTGTTATTTTTTCAAGTTGATTAATTAGTTAAAAAATTCGGAAAAATGATCATAACACGTGCACTGATAATTATTCTTTTCAACGAACAATAAAACTTGTTGTGTAGATGAGAATTTTTACAAAACAGCATTTTCATCACTGCCACTGAAAAATGTGAAATTTTATATTAATTGTTTTTTAAGCTCATTTTTGGATAACATTTAATGAATGCATTTGCTGCATTATTTAGAAGCTTGAAAGGACGAAAATGTCATCATAAATTCAGAATGATTAAATTATTACTAACACATTGTTAACAAAGTTGAAATAGAATGTAAAATTCTTCTCGCAAGTTAAGCAAGACACATTAACTTCTCTTGTAATCTTAGAATTGTACCATGTCGACTTTAGCTATTATCATACAAAGTGCATTGAAATAGATTAATAGAAAGACAAAGTTTGCAGGCGAATCCTTTGAATCTTGTGGCAGGCCTTAAGTAATTTAAATATTAATAATTTAAATAAAAGATAATATTTTCTTAAATTATTTCAAAGATGTTAATATATTTATATAAATATATGAATGCAATTGAGTAGAATAAAAAAATGTATTTTATTCCAGTAAATCAATAAAAACTTGCAGCTAGACCAATAAAAATTTCAATATTTCATATTTCTGATGCATATACTGCATATAACAAGTTTTTGAACTTTAAAATTTACAAAATTATTAAAAAGAAAAGTATTATAACGAAATTGAAATGTATGAAACTAAATTTTTCTTTCATTATTTCTATACACATTATTATCTTTCACAAATAAAAAAATATTGGAAATCTCTTCATGTTCCATCAAATACACAATTTCTCTATTTTATTCTGAACCGCTCACGAATAAATCCATTTTTTACATGTTACCGCGACCAGCTGAAAAATGTAAAGGTTAGGTTTTTTCAGATGATCGCGGTAATATCGGAAATTGCTATACATTTTTAGACGGCCGTATGCATTTTCTACCAGGTTCCTCTAACTTATATAACGTACTACTCCGGTTGTCGTTGTTACGCGCGGGCTTATAGGCGGCACAAAGAACAAAGTTCGTGCGCGATATTTCTTATTTCCGTTAAGCACCGATTATCTTAACTTCCTAACTTTCATCGATCGGGCCCTCTAATACGCCATTGTTCGTGTGTGCAGGCGGTGGTGTGCTTCGAAATTCGATACAATCCCCCAGACGGAAGTTGCAGCTCGTACGCGGTCTCGGAAATAATGGAGGATGAGCAACAAATGTTGATCGACATCGAGCAGAATATCGCAAACCTCGAGAGAAGCCTCGAGCAAGCCAACAGCAGTTCCACCAGTGGGAAAAGACGAGGCTCTTGGCATACCCCCGAGAAAATATCGAAAAAAGGCTTCTTACCGAGGGGCACCTCTTTGTCAACTAGTGAAAAGTCGCCCGACACTCGGAAGCGGTGAGTGATAGATCGTTCTTTAAACAATGAAATAATATAAATTATATAATATCTAATTTTTAAAAAATTTAAGAAATTTAAGTTGATCTTTTGATATAGACGACCATAAATTAATAATAGAATTATTAGAAGATATTACTTTTATTTGCAAAAATTAGACGAAAGTAACATTTATTAATAACATTTATTATTATACTTTTATTTTTAACCTTGCTCATTTTACAGTTTTATCCTAAAAATATCAGTTTTCCGTTATTCATACTTCCTTTTCATGATACAATATCTCCTTTAAAAATTAAATAAATATTTTTCAAATCTTTTTGTCTGATATTTTTATAACGTTGTTATATTACATTTAATGTAAACTATTTAATTAATAATTTTATAATGATATTAGAATATAGGTTTGCACTGAAAAAATATCAAAATTATTCAAAAACATAAATGGAAGTAATAAATGATAGAACAAACATTCCGTAAATACAAAAAACAAGAAATATCCTTTAATTAATATAAATATAGATTTAACTTTAAAATTTTTTACTTGTTAAAATCCAAGAAGTCATATTATGTTTGCAATCATATTTTATTAAAACTTATAACGTTTCGTTATAATTTAAGTTTTAATAAGATATCGTTAAATTTCATTAAAGCTAAGCTCTCATCATTTTAAGATAAAAAAATGAGTCATGTAATATTACATTCTTTATTCGTTTTGTGAATTATTTTTGCTAGCACAATCTAAATCTATCTTGTCGTATTTATATATATACCATGATAATATCGTCAAAACGCTCGTCAATTTTGCAATAGCTTCGTTTTATGTACGTGTGTGACAATGACTCATCTGACTTTGATCAATTTAGATATACAATGAATCGTCAAGCTTCATAATATTTGGTTCCAGTGGGAAAGATATAATATTTGGTACCGCGGGAAAGATATCATATAATCATGTCATCATCGAGTAGCAAATAACTACGATAGATATATTTTTTGAGAGTCACACTGTCGGAAATGTTAACATAATTACGAGATAGTTGTGTCATTCCAGAGTTATATTATACCGAAATGTGTATATTACATCGCCGAGAGGGCCAATGCAAATTATGTTAAAATTATTCATCAAGTCTATGTATGTAACTATCACGTATATACATATAAACATGTGAACTATGTATTTAATTAGTGTTTCAAACTAATAACTCAATTTAAAGAACAAAATATTTAATTAACGAGAAATATTAACAAGACTGTATGCAAAATTTTGCGCTCTTTTTATTCATAAGAACATGTACATTAGTCTATTAAAGAAATTGTTTTCACAATATTTTGTAATACTGTTTATATTTAGTCGCACAATTGCTATTAAAACTTCTACTTTTATTTCCGCGTCTTTGTTACAATTAATTATGGATATGTGAAAAGCGTATTCAATATGGAATTCATGCATAATAATTGCAAATTAAAATGCGAATTATTAAGTCTCTTTTTGCATGAAACTATTATTTGAGAAACATGTATTTATATTTCGAATTCCAGATATCATGCACGATTTAATCGCAATTGTACCGTAATTTCCTATTGCTGCTGATTTTACATACAAAAGAGATATAATTTAGAATGAAGAATAAAAGAAGAATTAATCGATTGTTACTCCGTTAAATAACTACAATAATTGATAATAAATAATAATTGGAAATTAATATCACCACGTATTTTCGCGTTTATAAAAATATTATAAAGAATTGTTGTAAATTTGAAAATTACACAACTTTACATAATTGCACAGATAAATATATCGAAAAACACGAAAAATCTCTATCTTAAAATTACAATTTAAATGCAATTTTGCACTTAGATTAAACTCAGAACTACATGAAAATGAACTACATGACGTGTTTTATTTAGGAGTTTCGCATCTCATGTTCATTTTTGCGAGATACTTACACACCGTGATGTATCTTCGTTAATGTTTACTTTTTACGCGCCATCGGAAGCGTAAAAATTGCATTTTACTATTCCATTTAAACTCGGAATTGCAAAAAAACAAAATCATTTATTTCTGCAGAATAAGTGATATGTTGTCAGCAATTATTTTTTTCTTTATTATTTCTAATACATATATTTAATATCGAGATGTGCAAACTGCATTTAATTTTTGTTCAAGCAATTAAATTAAATTAAAGTTGTACTATTAAAAAATTTAAGTAGTGTATTTTCTGAAAGTTCGCTTTCTCTCGCCCGTTTTTGCGAAAATTTCGCATGCGGTTAGTATTTCATTAAAATTTATATTTTACTCTCGTTTCGCAAATTGCGTCTATTTTCTCCTGCACTTAAGTTTTCATTAAAAATTTCGAAAAAATGAATGAGTTGTTAATTAAACGACTCACGGACGCATATTGACTTTTATGAATTGCCTAGCTACGATTACTTTGGTGATCTGGCAGCTTTCGACATTATTATTAAGTACTGTGTTATTACGTATCCGGTATCATCGTCAACGTCACCGAAACATGAATAGATTGATTAATAAGGGTGACTGAGCGTTTGACGATGTCGATGATGCCAGCGATGTATTATCACGATGATCTCGTTGAACCTTTTTACGACGGAAAGGTCAGGCGAGGTAAAGATATATTATTTCTGCACGTATGTACATTTGCTGGGCAATATGTAAAATGTGGAACGGATGATTTATTGGTACAAGATATTGGTACAAGATATTGGTATAAGACAAGAAATATAAAATACCGACAATTTTTCATATTAGTATTGTTATATATGTGTGACGCAGAGTTTTTAAATAAGATTTTTATAAGTATCTTAAATAAATTGCTGCAAAATTATTTTGTATCCAAAATTGTAACATTTAATTTGTCAATAAGGTAGAAATGTTTATAACGTTAACGATAACAGGAGTTACCTTTTAGTTACCTTTAATATCAAGAGAGAGAAAGAGTGAAAGAGAGAGAGAGAGAGAGAGAGAGAAGATAAAATTAAATTCTCTGTCTTTACGATATAACGCAAAGTTTTAATACATTTTGTATACTTTTTAGTGTACATATATATAGATATTTATTGTATAGATATATAAAAATTTCAAGCAACTTCGTAACAAATAACTTTTTGCTGCAAGCTGTTTTTTTCTCAATCATAATTGATCTCACATTTTTCTATTTTCTTTCACTTTCTTAGAACGAAAGGAGGCTATGGCTTATACTATTTCGTGTAGGTATTATTAGGATCTTATCGTGACGCGTTGGGAAAGAAGTTGTTTTTTATATCTCGCAAGAAGATTAAACTCTCCTGGGAGCGCCACGGCAATTTCTGTCGCTGCCTCTCGACGTGAGGACGTAATCGAACGTAACTCGTGACCGTCCATACGCGTATAATAACGTACCCGTGACATCCTCGTTCGCAAAATCGCCCACGGTTTCCCCCTCGTTATAATCGACGAGGATCGAAGTAGCATGGATGCAAACATATCGTAGGACTTGAGCCTTTTGTCAATTTCATCCCTGTTTCAGCTAGTAACAACAGCACTGTGTGTGCTAGTGTTTCTATCGATGGATTATAAAGAGGATTGCCTGTTGGTTTTGTTCGAGCTTTTAAAACTTCATTTTTTTAAATTTTTAATAATTTATAAAATGTTAACAAAAAATTAATAAAAGATAAAATACAATACAATTAATAAGAGATAAAATATAGTTTGCAAATAATATATAAGCATTGTTTGAAACTACTGAACTATTATAAAAATCTATAATCACTTTTTTTTTTCAAATTGTTCAACAATATGTAAGAATTAAGAATACTTTTCCTCGCGATTTCGCTTAGATTTAACTTACAGATTAGGAGATTTGGAATTCAATTTGAGCGTTTGCAATATCTAAGCGTTTTAATCTGCCGTTGTGTGTGTTTACGGTTACGAGCGGATGGTATTGCGGCTTAAAGTGAGTGACGCCATCGGGTCGAGATCACCGAAGTTCTCGGTGTGCAACGGCATGAAACCTGACGGAAGCGATATAAGGGTGCTAGTAAGCGGCTTTTCGAGTCACCTGGGAAAGAGAAAAGTTATGTTCATACGCTGCGGAGAATAATAGGAAAAAATAAAGCCGAGATAAATTCGTTTACTGGAGTTAAAGTCACAAAATAGTTTTTAAAAATGTTTGATACTTTTCTCTCTCTCTCTCTCTCTCTCTCTCTCTCTCTCTTCTTCTGTCTTCTAATATATTGAAAAATAAAATTTTACAAAAATATAGAAGATAAAATGAATGACCATCATGTATTCTAAATATTATTCTAAATTATACAATTCTAATTTCAATTGCACATTTCAATCAATATCAAGACGGACAATAAGTAGTGCTTTTAGAAAGCATCTTGCCTCTAGAGTCGTTCAGATATCTCAGTATTGGATTGCACAACGAGAATTAGAGTCTTCGGAAAAGTATTTACCCGCTGATATATTGGATTCCCCTTCATGGATATCCATTTCCTTCAGAAGCACCACTTTGAGGAGCGTGCGATCCCTGCTGAAATTGGGAAAGCAGAGACCGCCACGTACCCGGTCCTGTGACAGCAACTCGGAAACGAGAGAACTTCTTGACAGACAGGACTCGAGCTGTCCAACTTCGAATGAACCTTCACGAACGAATTCTATGACGTCCCTCGAAACGAATGCGTCCGATAACGACAGTCAACTAAGCGCCAACCTTGAGCAAGAGGAGACAGTTGCAAAAAAACCGGCCAAGAGATCTAAGCCCAAGGTTAATATCTTTTTCAATGACTAATGATTGGTTACGTTGCATATATGTTAATAAGAATGCTAAATATTGTTTTGTTGTTCACTTATTATTACAGTACTGAGCAATACTTACATAATAGCAATCTAAAGACACAAAAATTTAAGACAATAATTATTTCGAGTTAATAATTATGTCGAGTAAAAATCAGCTAGTTGAAGTTTGAAACATTTCTGGAGCGATTTTTTAAAAATAATTTGTCCTATTTATATTTTTTGCACAGAATAATTCACAAGCGCCACAAATACAATAAAAATATTTCGATTAAATACACGCGTCGGAAGGCACCCTTATGCTCGATAAACCATCCTTCCGGTCACTTAAAAAATTCTAGCTACGCCAAAAATGATTTGGCCCATTTCTAGTTTTGCACAATGTCACTTCTAAGTGCCAGATACAAAGTAAAAAAACATTCTGATCGAATACACGCGTCGGAAGGCCTCACGCTCGATAATAATTTTTCGATCATAAAAGGTACCTTCGAACGTGTGCATTCAAGAAGAACATTTTTCATTTTGTGTCTGGCATTTATAGAAGTTACTTTCTGCAAAGGTAGAAATGATACAAATCATTCTTGGCGTAAATAGAATTTTTCGAATAAACGGAAAGGTGGTTTATCGATCATAAGGGAAGTAACATTGTCTTCCGACTCGTATATTTGTTCGAAATATTTTGTATTGTGTTTGTAGCATTTACGAGTTACTCTGTGTGAAGCTAGAAATAGGATAAATCATTTTTTTTAAATCGCTCCAAGAACATTCCAAACTTCAATCAGCTTATTATATTTCCCATAAATTTATATTATTATTAAATACTTATATATCTTTACTTATCTAAATTTTAAGAAATTTTAAGAAAAGGATTTGTTAATGAGAATCTTACTTTCCTTTAATTTTTTTTATTCGGACAATAATACAAATTCAACAGACGAATGCTTTTAGAGGAAACACAGTTCTTGCAAAATAAAGTAATTTCGAAATGTCACAGCAAATTGTATTAAGCATTTACGATAATACTGATGCAGCAATTATCCGTAAATGATGATCCGATTATCTTTAAATGAGATTGAGGTCGATCGATCCTGAAAGGGCAAGCTTAAATTACGTCAAAGGGCGAACGAAATTTTTATGCAAAATTATTTTGGCTCTCTTTTTGCGACATGAGCAGATTCGATATCACGGCCGTTTTATGCGGTGCTATATTAGAAGATATTAACATTCCTCGTAATAATTTTGTGAAGCGAGACATTTTTCTCTGGAAATATTTTACAAAGAAGCGTAGAGATGTTCGTCTTTGGTTTATCAGCCGATAGAGATTTTGAACACAAAATAATTATCTACACTACTTTATATTAATGTCAGAGTTTATTACTTTGATTTATAATTATAAGAGGATATTATAATACACTTTGCGTACAATAATATCATACCAAATTAAAGTATTTCTTCAGTAATAATGCAATTCGATAAAGAATATGTAAAAGAAAAGCAAATTCTTCACTAATTAGTAATTATTATTATAATTCGATAAACTTCAGTTACTAAAGAATGCTTCTTGATTTTTCTCAAAAAGGAAGAAATCGAACGCTGACCGTTTTAAATATACCTAAGGTTGCTGAGATTTTATTTGGAGTTTCCGATGTTTCTTCGGAGGAGCGGAATGATGAAATTCCCTTTATAACGAACAGATACGTGATTTCACTTTAAACCACGTAGAAATGATATCTCGTAAAAGCTTTTTGTGTAAAAGATTTCTCGAATTCGATCCGTCAATGTAAACTTCTCTGATGGTCGACTGAGTTTTGTTTTTTGGTTCATTATTGCGTTCAAAACGTACGTGTTATTCGATATCGCTCTCCGATTAAGTAATTTTAAACGTTAAATTGTTACATAAAGGTATGCTTTGAAAACCGTTGAAAAACGATTTAGTCAGATTTTCTTTCTCTTCGTTACCTATAACATTACAGAAAGCGTTGTATACGCAGCACTTCTTTACTCGGATTCGAGAGGCATTGCACGTGCCGTTTCATATTCTGCCTTGCAATTCGAGTTATTTAAATCGAGTCGAATCAACTCGCGAACTTTTCTCGTTTCACAGACGGGTGATACTTGGCAGAGCGCGTTAAAAGCTCAAGATTACCAGGTATGCGTTACGATCATAGAAGCGCGGCAGCTCGCCGGTCTCAACATGGATCCAGTAGTCTGCGTGCAAATTGGAGATCAACGCAAATATACGAGCGTAAAGGAGTCCACAAATTGTCCGTACTACAACGAAGTAAGTAAATAACACTTAACATGCTTAATTACATTGCTTACATTGCTTAATTGTCGGACTTGAATGCAAAATTATTGACAAAATAAAATAAATGGTTCTTTGTAGAGTTCATTTTTGCTTTTTCCGTAGCTCACTCGGATTAGAAATATTAGATATCGGATATTAGAAATTGACTCATAAGTTAGCTGAAACAAAATAAGCAGAATCAATATGTGCTAATATTTGTTGCTAAAAAGTTGTCAAAGAGAAAAATGTTTATTATATATTCCACGAAATTTCTACAAATTTTTCACCTCCATTAATTACTTTCTCTCGGTATATTTTCAGTACTTTGTCTTCGATTTCCACATGCCGCCCGTTATGCTCTTCGATAAAATCATTACGCTGTCGGTGAGTTTATCCGCACGTATTAATTTTATATCGGTTTATACATAAAACTTCAAAACAAGATTTAATTAATGTAATGCCCATTGATATTAAATACATTCGGAAATACGCAGTTAATCGCGTATTTCGACAAATGCGCGCATTTCTGAATAATTTCGCTCCATTACATCTTTGTCGCTCTCGCAATTAAACCCGGTATTTGGACGAATATCGGAAATCGATTATTTGAGAAGGGCTTAAGGAGAGAACATTTAATATTCCGTTTGGGAATTACAAATGACGAATATTAGACGAAGACAGATCGAACGCTTGACGATCAAGATGAAAATGCAAACGACAGGGAATGAGGAAGAAGCTCAAACAGCACATCTTTTAATAATATGCAGGTGCAGCAATCGCGGAATCTCTTGCGCGCTAATCTAACGCTGGGCAGCTTTAAGTTAGACATCGCGACGGTATGGGCACAACCAGGTACAGGTTTCACATTGTCCAGAGACCAGACGAGTCTAATGCTCGGTGTACTCGGAAATTTCCTTCTCCACGAGAGGAAATTTAATTCACGTTCAAATCAAAATGAATACCGTAATGTCGTAGTTTAAGTACGAGTGATAAATTGCGCTGAATATTATACTTGAGATGCAAAATACGAAAAGTATTAGTATTTAAAGAACATAATTTTAAAATATAATAAATTATTCAAACACAAGAAGCTTCAAAAATATAAAGTGGACAAATATCGAAATGATCAGTTGCGTCTCGAATACTTATGTTATTTTTTTTTAATATTTGAAATACGCTATGCGATTTTAATTGCATAAGTGTTCGTCGCTTTAAATAACAAGCTGAATATTCGAGAGTACTTCATTTGACAATTTTTACTGTCGCGCGCGGATTAAATTCTCAAGTGGTACACCTGGTATGAGACCCGGTATGCGACGCTGGCAAGTGCACTTTATTTTATCGGCAAACATTTTCGACAAATAAAGTCTTTATTACATCATTCTCTGCACTCTGCCTGCGAGTTCCGAAGCGAGCGCCGTGTTTGCAAGAAGATACCCCTCTTATGCGGTATAACTTCAAGAACTTGAAGAAGCGTAGAAATTTGTTATGACGCACTATACTATCTTCTAATGAGAAAATTCCGCCAACCCCACAGTCTCGTTTTCTTAATTCTCCTCGTGGTTTTGTGCGATTTGAGATGTGCCGTGAAAGTGCGAGACTTTGCGCTTCGTAATTAGATAATCGCATGCTTAAGAGGATCTAATCAAATTACTTTACGAATTATTCTTCCTTGTTGAATTTAATTAAACAATTTTTAACAATGTATCTCGCTTAAAAAAGTATTAATTAACTTTGCACAAATATGTGTTTGATCTCATTTTGATAGTAGCAATTTACATACTTTATGTGTCAGTAGTATAATCATCACGTACACATAGTATGTTAGTATTGATGTTTACCTCTTGGATTTCACAACATACATAATTTTATGTATACCTAAAAACTTTATTATATTTTTTTATTATTACGTACAAAAAAGCATTGTTGGCAAATGCGCAAGCGTTTTAAATGTTGATTTTAATGAATACATATTGCTCGTAGCACATCCTGTTGCACAAAGGCGCCTACAAAGCCAATGGCGCTCTTATGCACAGTGATAAGTAATTAATAGGGGCGCGCCCATTTGCAAATAGAACAATATATTAAAAATGGAATATTTTGCAATCTTCCGCACTGCAGAAAGGTTTCTGTTCAATTCGCACCTTTCTGGAACGTATATTCTGTAGCAAAAATTAAAATCCAGCAGAGTCATCGTGTGCGATCGAATGTAAGTTCATCGATCAGTGGCTTCGAAGGGAATTGTTAGGGGAAAATTGCGAAGAGTGCGAAAAAGTATCAATCATCATCTGTCACGTCGCAACATTCGCGTTTGCGAGAACAAATGTTCTATTTTTATCGCGAGTCGTATCCGCATGCTAGGCTTTTCATCACCTCCACGTGTATTAAATGTTCTTACGCATGTACATACCGTAAATGTGTGCTGTCCAAGTTAATCCCGAACCACGTGTTCTCGCACACGCCGAAGTACCGTGTATGGCATGCAGGTAAAAATTTTACGATCGTCCGTACGATCGCATCAAGATAATAATTGGCTCGTGAACGGATGAACTTCCGCTCCAATTACTCACCATCGATTCTTTTCGGTCTTGTATGTATTGACAAGAAGTCGCATGTAACGTCCGTCTTTATGAAAAAAAATGAGTTGAGATCACAAACGCGCGTTTCTAAATTTGCTCATCTTTAGGATACGCATTTCAAAATTAGAAATATTCTTTTAACTAAATTAAGTGAGTATGACAAGTTTGAAAACGATTTCCTGAAGATTTTATTGAATGTGCCTCCATATTATAATTTTTAATATTAAATATTTTATCAATAAAGTTTTTGCTATTTTTTTTAGATTAAATAAATTAAATTTAACTGTGTTTGATTGAAATTTAATTTGTGAAACATTTTATTTAAAAAGATTGCTAATACTTTTTTAATTCTAAAAATATTGCTAGTATATTTTTTAATTTCAATAACCATTCAATAATTAAAAATATAGTCGATGATTTTGCCGTAATCTTTTAAAGGGCAGAATGCTATCAATAGCATTGCAAACAATATTGTACCTATATATACACTGATTCTCTATTTTACTTATATAATTATATACACATATCGAGGTTACGTTATGGTTGCTCTGATATTTTAATCGATGCTTTAATAAACTTGAATAAACTAATAACACACCAAGGCTAAAGGTCCCGAGTAAAATATCGATTACGCCGCTAACGGTATAATGTAATCGTACGCCTGTTTAATTGCATTAAGGTTGCATAATACATGCCGGTGTTCAATGCTATTATCAGATATTTTTTTTTATTTATAGAAGATAAACAAACGGCTTCGAATTAATGCGTTACAAGCGACAATTGCGAACATTCGATGAAACGTAAAAAAGAAAAACGACCGCACATCAGTTTTAATTGATACCTTTATTTATCGGTGCGTTTCGCGTACAGTTAAAGCTATTAATGCGTGAGTGAGGCGCGTGGTTTTCGGATTTTATCGAGCATTTTCGAAAGAGATAATAAATGTTTGAATGTATGACAGGGAATCGTTTATATTAATCGTTATATTACTCTGATTCCTTAATTTAAATTGTACTCTCGAAAAAAAAATAAATCCACAAAGAATCACAAATTCACCAGAAAATCGAAATAAAAGCTGCAACTCTCTCAGCTGTTTTCATGCTCTAAAAGACAAAGCTTTCTGATTGCTTTTTGCAGATCTCTCTTTTCAATTTTCAGCTTATTCTCTTTGTCTGTATTTCAATAACTGTTTGATTGTAAACTGTAAATTAAGAATTGGAAAGTTTACCTGGAAAAACGGACATGAAAAGCATAATGCGAAGGTAATAACCGGAGCGTAGGAGAAAGCTATTAATATCAAAGTTATACTTCTAATGTTTTATTTTATTCTGGCATTGTTATTTTTTTACACAAACATGAATGATAAAACATTGTTATATTCATACATTTTCAAATGCTTTCTCTTTTCTAAAGATGCAAAATGTCAAATTTAAAAATTGAATCTTTTCTCTCGAAGTAGCACAGTATTTCATGCCGCACTTTAGGGTAAACTCTCTCCTGGAATTAATCGCAAATTCCTTTCTTCTTTGACGCACCATCGCGTATCATTTATGGATCGACGTCAATAAATTTTATCCCTAGATCATCAATTCTATCATAAATGGGCCCTGCTCACCGATCCGGATGATGTTGCCGGTGGACCGAAAGGTTATCTAAAATGCGACATAAGCGTTATTGGCAAAGGTGACACCGTGAAGATCCCTCCGAAAAGTGAAAAGGACGAGGACGACATCGAGGGCAATCTCTTGTTGCCGGACGGCGTGCCGATCGAGAGACAGCGTGCGAAATTTGTGGTGAAGGTTTACAGGGCTGACGGTCTGCCAAAAATGAACAGCAGCATTATGGCGAACGTGAAGAAGGCTTTCACGGGGGAAGTGAAGGATCTGGTGGATCCATACGTTCAAGTGTCCTTCGCCGGGCTCAGCGTAAGCTCGATACGACGCACATTCTTACGGCGCGCTTGGCTAATCTCGCGACATCGTAAAATCATTTAGAAAATGCCTTGCGCTACATTATCGCACTTTTGAACGGATTAGCTTAATTCTCTTCACGATATAATTTGAAAATTTTATAAAAGTCAATTTAAATTTGTATAAAAAGTGTTTCATTAAAATAGAAATTTGACGGAATCGTTGAAGAGTTGAAAACTAAATAGTGTCTTATTTCCGCGTAAAATCGTTGAATTCATTTGAAATGTAATAACGTAAATGAAGCGCGTACTAGACATCAGAGGCAATTCAGTGTTTTTCTATTTATGACGCTCCAGGGGAAAACAAGCGTAAAGAGGCATAGCTACGCTCCGGTATGGAACGAACAGATAGTTTTTACCGAGATGTTTCCTCCCCTGTGCCAGAGGATAAAGATACAATTATGCGATAACGACCCGGTGCACGCCACCGTCATCGGTACACACTTCGTCGATCTGAAGCAGATCAGCAACGACGGCGAAAAGGGTTTCTTGCCGACCTTTGGCCCGGCGTTTATTCATTTTTACGGCAGCATCAGAGATTACAGCCTCATAGACGAGCACTCGACGCTGAACACCGGCTTGGGCGAGGGAATTTCATATAGAGCGAGGTTGCGCAGCAATTTATTTTATATTAATAATAAAACAGCTATAAATTACTACATAATTATTACAATTTAGTACGTTATTTTGTATATTTAATAATTAATTAACTATTCATTGCGAATAATAAAGACGGGATTAATTAACGTAAAATCTCAAATAGAGAGGAAAATGCTAACGTGGAACGAGATGCTGAGTTCTACTTTCTGTTGTTCGTTTAGGCTTTTGATAGCGATACGAACCGAGATCACCGATAACGTGGAAATAGTACCGTCGGAAGTCGAAGTGGAACCGACGGTGCCGGTAAACGAAACCGCCTACGCGAGAAACGAAGAGTTCTTCCTATATGCCACAATAATGGACGCCACGATGATTGACAAGAAACTCGGCGATAAGCCGATGTACTTTGAAATATCGATCGGAAATGCGGGCAACGCTCTTGACGGTCATAATGAAAGTTTCAAGGTGAGAGATTTTATACGATTAACTCTCTTAAAACTCTCTTAAAACTAAACTTAAAAATTTTCCCAACAAAGAGAGAAATTTTTTTCTTGATGTTTTACCTCGAAAATATTTTTTTCTTTAAAAGAAAGGAAGTAGTCGAAAAGAAATTTTGGAAAGATGCTAATTACGTTTGAATTAAATGGTGAAGCCCGTTTTGTTCGTTACAGATGTGCGATATAGGATCAAAGGGTGGAACGAGTGGGGAGGAGGAAGACTTGCAGGAAGTTCTTGCTGGATCCTGGCAAAGTACTACACCAGCTAGTAAACCAATGACGCACGACAAAATTTATTATTTCTTACCGTACTGGGACGATAAGCCTTGCCTTCACGTAAGAAGCATATGGCCGGATTACAGGCGTAGAATGTATAACAGCAATATTATCGGCAAAATTGTCGATAAACTGGTAAGTTTATGAAATATGAATTACTCCTCTTAGACCTCTTGATTTTGATTACACACCAATGTTTCTTAAAACAGCAGCCTGATAAAATTAATTAAGGGATTGAAAGTAAATAATTCGTTATGGGATCATCAACAAATAATAAATATTTATGCAACATTCAATTAAATTTAACATGCAAAGATAAAAAATTTTTTAAACATGACACTATTATATGTTTCTTTCATCTTCAGAAGTTATGGTATTAATCATTTAATCTGATTCTCAAAAGTTCAACTTTATTTTATCAAAATCATTTGAGGAATACATTTATCTAAAATCTAAATCAGATATTTCTATTCTCTTAAGAGAGCCAGATTCTTAACGGATAACGGTTGCTATGATGAAGAGATCATAGGGATTTGAAGGATTTACATAAAACGATAACGCCTTCTCTTTGTATTCCCACTAGGAGGAAGGATTGTCGGAGGTACAATCGCACTTGGAAGACTCGACGTGCGAAAAACTTTTAAAGGCTACCCTCGAGGAACTCAGCGCGAATTGTAACCGGTATGTCAGCATTAGCAAATCTAGCGTGACCGGTCCGGGCGTCGGGAAAACAAAGCTGGACAAGGAACGTACGAAATTGTGCCAGCGGGAAGTGGAGAATATCGGGATTTTATCGCGCAATCTCAAAGCCCTCGTGACTAAAAGCAGCTTCAAGGAAAGACTGAAGACAGCCCACAGCTATCTGCAAAAATTGAAGTTTCTCGTCGACGATGTTAGTAGTACTTTTTTTTTTCTTGAACGCTGTCGCGTACGTGCTTTGTGAAATGCAATTGTTTGATTTTTTTGCAGCCGCAAGACTCTCTGCCGGACGTATTCATCTGGGTGATCAGTTCCGGAAGACGAGTGGCGTACCAGAGGATATCGGGCCGCGAACTGATCTACTCGGTGGTCGACGAGGAATGCGGCCGATATTGCGGAAAGGTGCAGACTATGTTTCTTAAGGTAAGTAAGCGTATTAAAGCTAATCACGTTGGCTTTTTTAAGCTTTGTGTATGTGCAATCTTTAATTTATTACATACCAGAAATTTTGCAAAAATCAATAGTAACAAAAAATATAATTTTGAACTTGTAATATCGTTTTTATCTACGTTTAAATCTGTCTGCGTAATTATATGCTAAGAATATCTATATGCAATTCGTATGTGTCTCATGCGATTATTGCTGCAATATTTATTTTTTCAATGTTGTATGTTTAATGATGTTAATTTGAAAAAGTTCAGATAAAACGAATGAAACATAAAAAGCCAAATCTTAGAGGATAAATGTTAACATCTAATTTTATGTTATTCTCGCGTCTTGAGTGGAATCCGTGTGTAGCTTCCAGGGAAGAAAAGATTCGGACCCTCGGGATGGGCGATCCAGACGAAATTACAGATCTACATGTGGCTAGGAATACTGAAGCACAAGAAGTACTTCATCCAAGGTTTACCGAAGGGTTACGAGGTCAGCCACGAGTTGAGAAACGTGGACAGACCTCGCGCTTTGCCGCCCACCGTAATTCACTACGTCCAGAAGCACGTACGTATTTCTTTGACTCCGCACAACTCGTCGAATAAATGCGTAATGCTGTTGTACCGAAACGTGTTCAGAAATTTCAATTGAGGGCTCACATGTACCAAGCGAGATCGCTGATCGGCAGCGACGCGTCTGGTCTCTCGGATCCGTTTGCAAGGGTGATTTGCGGTGAATTTTGCAAGTGCACTCAAGTAATCGACGAGACCCTCAGCCCAACATGGGATGAACTGCTGCTGTTTGACGACATCTTAATCTACGGCACCGCCGAAGAGATCAAGAAGGACCCACCTTCCATCGTCATCGATCTGTTTGATCAAGACAAAGTGGTAAGTCAAACAGTCTTCACTTAATCATAACATCCATTATTCCTTCTGTTTCTACAGATAATTTCTATGTATTATTTTATTCTCAAAGCGAAATTTAACAGTTAAAAAAATACTATCTATCTATGTAAAATTAATACTTGAAGTAACAATCACGTGGCGGATTTTTTAAATGCGTGACTATTTTATGTACGATTAATGTCCAAAATTATTTAAATGTTCAACGCAGAATTGGCGAAAAACTGCATTTAATTTTAGTAAATTTTATTAAATTAAGATTCAATTTGATTAGAATTATGACGATACAGACGTGAAATAGAAAGACGTTAAATAGAAAGAATTTTCGCTTCTATGATTTTGTAATCGTTTTTTTTACAGAGTCATATTATAGCTATGGACATAACACTGCATGAGGGCTCTGCTTTGACAGTTTGTATAAAACATATTGACATTTATACGATGCCGGATAACACACGTCACACAACGCACGTCACACGACACCCGCACCGGAAACACACACATAACACACGTTCAGCATGGCACTCGTTATATATGTATTAGAATATAGGTAAACTTGCGCGATATCAGAATTCGCGAACTCGGAATTTCGAGAGCTGCAAGTTTCCAAGTCGTGAAATTGCTGCAATATACCTATAGTCAAACAAAGAGTCACGTCTACCCACCAACCGCATCAACCGCAAATGACTGCAAATGAGGTTGGACTTGGTTCCCTTTATCTTATTCGGTTTTTATTGTGATAAATATAGATACACCCCTAATGTTAATATTTGTATTTCCATAACGTGAATTGGGTATGTTTCAGCGAGTACATCGTTATTGAAAACAAATATAGATATCGATAAGAATTCTCATAATATAGTAACATCAATTTTGGAAGAACATTTGAAATGTCTATCTATATTTAAAGAGTTTATTGAAAGAATGTATATTCAATTTTATAATTGCTTGTGTTAGAATTTCTTTCTGTTCCATAAAAATGTTTTTACTGTGTAATTTTTATAATTTAGATTTGCAATAATCTAAGTCATTTCTTAAGCAACATTGATGTAAAAAATAAATATCTAAATATCATATTACATAAATTTTGTTGTGAACATGTATGTATTGTTGATTAATGAATAATAATTTCTTAAAAATTGATTTATTTACTATAAGTATTAAATTTAAAAATAAAATACAATTCGAGCGCTTTGAAATTCTAACATTCTTATCTTATACATACGTATATATAATTAATTTAGATTGCAGAAGCTACGTTGTATATGTATATCCATTCCTTCTCTTACAAATTCCAGATATCACCATTTTGCACTTCAGTGCCCCTAAACGCTCATAAATAGTCATAAGTAAATTTGAATCTGTTAATTTAGATAATAAATGTCCCCCTTTACACAGTTTCCTCGCATCCTCCGTAGCTACACGGTCAAATCAATAACATTCCCGTACGGACACGATCGAAATCTCTTTACGATTTCAGGGCAAATCGGAGTACATCGGTCGGGCGATTGCGCGACCTCACGTCAAACTCGCATCCGAGTCTTACACTCCTCCGCAATATCCACCGTCCTTGGAATGGTATGATGTTACTAGAGGAGCCTCGAGGGCTGGCGAACTTCTGGCGGTCTTCGAATTACTGGAATACCCATCTACCAAAGATTACGGCTTTCCTACTTTGCCGGATCCCAAAGATTCCAGCTGCGGATCCCAGGCGGGTTCCGGTCAGGATCAAGGCCCTATTCTTCCCGTGCCCGTGGGAATTCGACCTACTTTATCGAAATATCGGTAACCTTATTGATTTTCGTTATTTATTTAAAACAGAGCAGCGTTCAGAAATTTCACCTAGAAGCATCTAAATATTTTATCCTTGTTTAATATTTGGTGAATAACAAAGATAAAATGATATACCGTGAATTTCTGAACGCAATGGGTTTAAAAGATTCTTGAATTCTTTTAATTTCTTAAATAGAAAAAACATCCACGCGGCTTTAGTTTTTAGAGAGATATTAGTAATATATTAATAATTACGATTATATTTTAAAAAATACAATCAATGTATATATAATAAGTTAATTCATTATCGGATTTTCATTTAAAAGATAAGATCTCTATTTTTTGAGTAAAAACTGTTTAAAAAATTTAGTTTGTTAGACTTTTGCTAAAAGTATTATAACTATTATGTTATTTAAATAAGACAAAAATGTCTCTTATTCATAATTAAAAAAAAATATATAAGAGATAATATGGTATGTCATATGCAAATAAATTTATTATTATAGGTATGCCTTAATTAATAGCATTGGATTTCAGAATCGAGGTACTCTTTTGGGGATTGCGGGATTTAAAGAGAATCCATTTACTAACCGTCGACAAGCCTCGCGTGGATGTTGAATGCGCCGGCCACATTCTCTATTCATCCGTTATAGCAAATGCGAAGAAAAATCCGAATTTCAATACACCGATCAAATTTCTGGAATTGGAGCTTCCCGAACAAGAGCTTTATCGACCGCCATTGACCATAAGAGCGGTGGACTGTCGGAGTTTCGGTAGATACACTCTCGTCGGTACTCACACCATCAATTCAATTCACAAATATATGTACTACCCTTTGACTAAAAGGGCAAAGGACGCTCAGGAGAGAAAGAAGAGTTTATATCAGTTACAGTGCACGGGTAATTATATATAATCAATCGATTAATTGTGAAACTGCTTCATAATTGTGATATAAATAGAATATTGCAAATAGAATAAATAGTGTAAATAAACAGTGTAATATACACAGTATAAAGTTTAAACAGATATTAACGTAATTAAATTTTACTGACATAATAATAATGTGATTCTATTATTGAAAAATATTCAAACATTTTAATTATAATTAAAAAATAATATAATTAAGCTAAAATAATATAATAAAGCTCTATACATAAATAATATCTGCTCTGTAATAAATTGCATTGCTTAATTATTATAACGATTCATTAAAATTTTAATATTTGATAAAAATTCAAGCCCAAATGAAATAAATCAAATAAATAGGAATAAAGCCAATGTAAGCCGACACAAGATGAACGTAAATATATTTACTGTATTATTTAATATATATTTTAAACGCACGTTTGTCCTGTGTCAGCTTACATTGACTTTATTCCTATTTATTTAATTTATTAAAATTTAGCTGCAAAAATTAAAATAATAATTAATAATAAGCTAATTGTAAGAAATAATTTTACCGTTTGCAAATTACATTTATATTCTCCTAGTGTTTTAATTTCAAGACTTTATATGTTTATTGCAGCTCTTGATCCATCTAAATCGAAATTTCAACAAACGTCATTACTCGAATCGATGACTGACTTGGAAGCTAACAATGGAGATACGATTATCACTCTTGGTTTCGATTTAGGAAGTGGTCCTACGAAAAAAGACAAAACGGAGCAAAACCTACGTAGGAAACAAAGCTTAGCTAATGACAACAGCATAGGTGTGTTCACAAAAATTACATTTAATTAAAAAGCCTTTAAATTTATTTAATTAAGATAAAAAATAATATTTAAATATTTTATTAAATAGTAAATAGTAGTCTTGTGAAACAATATTATAATATTGTTATGTCATGACAGCAGAGATAAAGCACTGAAAAATATGTATCTCTCTCATTTATTTCTTTAATTAATTAAGTTATAATTTTTTTAGTGCAATGGACTGATACTATATACATATTTAAATTAATTACTATATACATATTTAAACACACATATATAAGTATCTATTTACTTGTTATAAATAAAATAAAATTTATATCATTAAGAGAGAAATTAGAAATTAGGAATTTTTTCATTAAGAGATCAATTTCTCTTTTTCTCCCTCTATCTTTATTTATATCTTTATATTAACACACATTATCTAAATTTAATTAATAATTAAATTAATAATATGCATTAATAATATGCAATTAATAATATGCAATATGTATAAAACAAATCTTTAAAACGCCGCATTTTTAGGTGATTTTGGCGCAGAGGACGGAGATGGCTGCCAAGACTGGTGGACAAAGTACTTCGCGTCTGTGGAAACGATGATCGAGGAAAACAAAGAACTTCGCAAGGAGAAATCCTTATTCCAGAACCAGCCAAATGGAACACTAACGATGCTCCTAGACGACGCTGTCACGCAAAGCCAGTTGGCCGTCTCGGGCGACAAAAATCCCGGAATTAATCCCACGAAGAGACTGTTTGGTCTAAAATCACCGACGAACGCGGTGAAGTTCGTCTCGAGGCTCAGCCCGAAGCAAATCCAGCACAAGTACAACAAGATCGCCCTACTGAAGATTTATCCTGGAGAGCTGGAGGCGCAGCCCGAGTTCGAGCAGTTTAAGGAATGGTTACACACTTTCGAACTGTATCGAGGCAAGAAGACCGGCGACGAGACCGAGGACGAGTCAAGGATTGTCGGCAGCTTCAAGGGCGCACTGAAGGTCTACAAGTGGCCGCTGCCCAAGGATCTGGTGGATCACACCGTGATGGGTTTCGATCCGCAGTACGGATTCTTCCAGGGTGTCCCGTCGAACGAGCCTATCCACGTTCTGGTACGGGTGTACATCGTCAAAGCTAATGATCTTCATCCCTGCGATCTGAACGGGAAAGCGGATCCCTATGTGGTCTTACAATTGGGAGGCAAGAGGATCAGCGATAAGGAGAATTACGTGTCGAAACAACTGAATCCCGTCTTCGGAAAGTATGTGTTTTGTTGATATCGTATAGCAATGCAATAATCGTATAATTTTTCGCAATTAAAGGGATTCTGACAGTACAGAGACTTAACTTAAACTTTCGGGAAAATTATCTTTCTATTAAGCTTGACTTTCAATAAATTATATACTTATGCATATTATTCTGCATATAACAGATTAAAAATTGTATTTTTCGTTTCTTAATGTCATATTATTTCTTACATTCTTAGATTTAAAAAACACTTTCTCAGAAGAAAATTATAATTTGCAAAGCATAAACTTTGCAAAGGTTCTTCTTAATTTTCTTTTTATTTCGTGTCTTTTTATTTTCAAAAATTAAAGCATCGTTATTTCTGCGCATTTTGAATCTAATTGCATATTTATATTCAAGATGTTTCGAGATCGAGGCGACATTTCCGCAGGACTCTCTGCTGACGGTGCAAGTCCTGGATTGGGACCTGGTCGGAACAGACGACATGATCGGCGAGACCAAGATCGATCTGGAAAATCGCTTCTACAGTAGACATCGAGCTACATGCGGACTCGCGAAGAAATACGACGAGTGAGTTTATGTACATAGCAGCATTATATTAACGTCGTACATGGCAAATGAGAGCCCTTTCCAGCAATGAAACAAATTGTGTCACGCAATTCAGTAATCTAACAACAGAGCGACTTTTATCACATCAGCAGTAGCCATTTATTTCGAATCCACACGAAGAACTTTTAACGAGAACTAATGACTATATACTTTTTCACCATAATCTAACTTTTGTCTAACACGCATTTGAGACTATTTTCTTAAGAGCGTACTATAATTTACTGCTCGCTATAATTTTGTGTATATTATTTTCGCACTAACACATATCAATTAAATTTTACATTGTGTATGTGTGTGTGTGTATGTGGGAAATAACATATTGTACCTTCTAGATTAACATGCCCGATAAAAGAACCAAATGCGAGAACGCAAATAAATTCCGATGCACAAGGCTGATTAAACGTTATTTCTGTTCCAGATCTGGATATAATAAATGGAGGGATGCAATGAAACCGACTCAGATACTTTCGAAACTATGCAAAGATGGCAAAATCGATGGACCAGTGTATTCTCACGGGCGCGTTACAATCGGCAGGAAAACCTTCTCCCTCTCGAACGAGGAGATGGAATATTATGTGCATACAAAGGGTATGTGAGAAGATTGAAATGTATAAAATACATAATCAATATTTTAAAGCGTTTAAATGTATAAATTATATATGTATCCATAGTTTTCTTATATGTAATCTAATTTATTATATATCTCGTATACAAATATTATTTAATAAATTATTTAATTGAAATTTATCTAATTACGTGTCGAAAAAAATTAATAATTATTATACATAAAGAGAATGTATGCAAAGGAAATATACATAAGTGGATAAATTACACAACATATAAAATTATATGAAATATGTATAATAATCAAACATAATACATTAAAATATGATTTACGCAGCTTCTAAATACGCGACGTTGATATAAAAATCTTATATCGTATAAGGGATTATTTTTACTTTTTTAGGAATGGAAGAACACCTCGCTTTAGCCGTTCTCCACCAATGGAACGCCTTTCCGCGAATAGGTTGTTCCTTGGTACCCGAGCACGTGGAGACCCGACCACTCTATAATCCTGAGAAACCCGGTATCGAGCAGGGAAAATTGGAAATGTGGGTGGACATGTTTCCAATGGACATGCCGTCGCCCGGACCATCCCTTGATATTTCACCGAGAAAACCCAAGAGTTATGAATTGAGAGTAATCATATGGAATACAGACGACGTCGTTCTGGAAGATGACGCATTCTTCACCGGCGAGAAAATGAGCGACATTTATGTAAAAGGGTAAATATATAGATTCGTGAAGAAAATAATTTTTTCACAAACTTTTTTTTATATATAATTGGATTAAATGATTGTTAATCTAAATTACTATTAATATTAATAAATAAAAACAAGTTTCTTTCAGCTATAAAATATTTCTTAAATTATTTCTCTCAGATCATTTTTTATTTTCTTTCCAATAAATTAATCAAAACACCATTTTACCTCGAAATTTTATTTAATTTATAATAAATAATTATGCATTTCTAAAATTCTAAAACAAAATTAATTAAAAAAAGAAGTATAAAATTAGTATAAAAATATATTTTGAGAAATACTCGTTTATCAAGATCATGTATATAATTATATCTGTGTCTTATTTAGGTCCACTTTTTAGACTTTGAATATTAAAATATAATTATGTTGCAAATCACGACTCCAATGTTGCTTAACAGATGGCTAAAAGGACCAGAGGATTGTCAATCTACCGATATTCATTATCGATCATTGACCGGCGAAGGAAACTTTAACTGGCGGTTCATATTTCCATTCGATTATCTGGTAGCGGAAGAGAAGATCGTTATCAATCGTAAAGAAAGCTTATTTAGCTGGGACGAAACCGAATGTAAAATACCAGCACGTCTAGAATTGCAGGTAATGCAATCGATTTATTTTCAATCTCGTCCGAATAAATAAGAATTACGCTTTTTGCAGGTCTGGGATGCAGATCATTTCTCAGCAGATGATTTCTTGGGCGCGATAACGCTTGATCTCAATCGATTTCCCCGAGGAGCAAAAAATAGTAAGCTCTGCTCACTGGGCATGCTAAAAACAGACGGTTCTGTGCCAATGGTCAATATCTTCAAGCAGAAACGTATAAAGGGATGGTGGCCGTTTTACGTAAAGAAAGAGAATGAAGATATGGAGCTGACGGTGAGATTAAAGATATTACTTTAAATTATCAGCACGACACATTTTCGTCGAGTGTCGTGCTGATGGTGACAAAAATTGCTTTAAAAATGTTTATTAGGCGGAACAACTTTTGAAAATATAATTCACTCGCGTAGAAATTTATCGGATCAAGCGGAAACTGTATCGCCAGAAGTATCAAATATATACATATAAATATAAAAGTTTAATATATATGTAGTATATTAATTATATATTCATATTAAAAATAGCCATCTTTTAAATTTTTTAAATTAAATATATTAAATTTATACTTATATTAATTATATTTCATGATAAAATCCTGCTTTTATTACTTCGCACAGGGCAAGGTTGAAGCTGAGATACATTTGCTCACGAAAGAAGAGGCCGAGAAAATTCCGGCTGGTTTCGGAAGAAACGAGCCTGACCCATTGGAAAAGCCAAAGTCAGTATAATAACAATTTCTTCTCTTTTTACATTTAATCTACTTTTAATTTCTATATTTTTATTTCTTTTGCAGTCGACCGGATGCATCTTTCATGTGGTTTCTCAATCCATTGAAGTCTATCAAGTACATAGTTTGGCACAATTATAAATGGGCTATCCTGAAAGCTGTAATTGCGATCGGATTAATCATACTTCTGCTCTTATTCTTTTATGCAATACCAGGTTACTCTGTGAAAAAGATCTTGGGGGCTTAAATGCTGTTCGTCGCAATGTATAAATGTTGTTTTAGAAGACAATTTGAACAATTTACGATTTAAAGATGTAGTCGTAATGCTCTATATTGTTACGTTGTACAAAATCGATGTAAATTAGCACGTTAACGGATTAATTTATCTAATTTGCCCATAATATCAGCTTGTAAAGATTAGAATTTTTTTATAGCGATACAATAGAAATTACACTGCAAATTCAAGTGTGTAAATCTG
>NW_012026861.1:71778-81911 GCF_000956235.1 Wasmannia auropunctata
TTGTAAAATTAACCGTGTAAAAATATGCATTTAACTGTGTAAAACACAGATAAAATATGTAAAAATATAAATGCGTAAAATGTGACTACAGATTCACACACTTGGATTTGCAGTGTAGTTTGTAAATGGATTTCAGTAGGATTAAAAAATACGTACAGGGTATTTCTGAGCAACTTATATAAAAGCCGTGAATTGAGAAATACCTTGTATAAAATGCCAAGGCAAATAAAATATTTTTCGAGAAAATAGAAGTCATTTATCTTGCACAATTTCGTATTGAGCATGCTAGGGCACTAGAAATTATTCTTTATGTACAAATGTCACCGTAAATGATTTTTATGGAATATTTTGTCTCCGAAGTAGTAATGTAGCTTCTCTTTTATAGTTAAAAAAGAAATCTTCAGCCTCAATCAGTTTATAGCGGACCAAAGTAATCAGAATAATTGCAAATTAGAACTACATTGTAAATAATTCATACACACAGTGACCTTAAAAAAAATCTATTAAAAAATGAGAAAAATATTAGCAACAGAGTAGCGCGACTTGTACAAAGTAATCTATTTTTACTCGTAAAATATTCTGTGTTATAGTGACGATTGTGTTTCGCGGGCGAAAACACATGAGAATTACACGACTATTCTTTATTGTTATCAGGTTGCTCATTACATTTTAAGAAAAAAAATTATGTGTGTAAAAAAGGGGTAAATAAAATATCTGAGCAAGATGCAACATGATAAACTATATTATTATTCCGCAGATAACAATGAAAACTTATTAGCTACAAGCGGCACATCGTTTTCCTCGTTTGACGATTCCGAGTTTGAGTTATCATTCGTTGCGCACCTAGAAGATTCCTCAGTCAGTCTTTCGTCGTCAGTTTCCTCATCTTCAGAAGATATCTCAGTTGGTGTACTGAAATTATCGCCCTTATTCCTAGCTTGAATCCATCTTACTGTCTCAACATCTGCGTGATTTTCCCATTTTTCTATAAAAAAAAAATTTGTATTGATATAATTTGATTAAATTTGAATTAAGAATTACGTGTTACATATAGTTGTCTAAATAATTTTTTTCACTGTATGTGATAAGAGAGAATAAAATAATACTTTTATCAATGGTCCAATTCGGCGGGTATATATACAGGCAAATTTTTCCTTCTAGCGTCATTCGTAGTAACGAATTTGCCGCTCTGTATGTATCCAATCTAGCTGCTCGCGCCGTCTTGAAATCCCTCTTGATAGCCCAACCGTCGCAGATGTCCATAGCGGACCACGTGTCATCGTTCTCTGGATGTGGAATCCTCAATAGTTTCGGTAGATTCACTCTTTCGGCCAGAAATTGTACGACGGTATAAGGTTCTCTGACTTGAGCGATCGGGAACGAACCCATTAATATTTGTAATTCTTTGGGCACAGTCGAAGGAAAGACCAAACCAGGACAATCGCATAGGCACACAGTCTTTGTAAGATAAATAGTTTGAAAGTGCTTAGTATGACCAGGAGTGCGAGACACACTTACGACTTTCTTCCCTGTGAAACAAACACATTGGATATATAATATTTCACATACTGAAGGCTTCAGATCAGATTTATTTAATATTTTCATTTTACATTATTTAACAAAAATCAAATCAAATTTGGAATATAAATATTTTAAAAAATAATTAAAATTGTATCATAATACGTATAATACAATTGCATAATCGAATGGTCTTACTTACCCATTAATGCATTCATCAAGGATGATTTTCCGACATTTGGCGTACCAACACACCCAATAGTCAATACTCCATTTTTGTATTTTTCATGTTTGAAATAAGTGGTATCCTCCTTCTCTATTGTTACGTCATCCTTGTGATTTATGTCATCTAAATCGTATTCGGAGTGCATTTCCTCCCGAATTTTCTCATACCAGGAACTTAGATCGACCTTATCCCCAACAATATCTTTACAAGCCTCCAGTAACTTCTGCGCTCCTTCCGCGGCCATTCTCAATTTTCCCCTGCGAGATCTTTTCTTGACACCCTCCTCATTGCTCGTATTACCACGAAGATTGTAAGTGGGATACGACGTGAACATTAAAATATGTAATTTTGGATATTGATTGTGAAAATATTCTTTCCAAGCCACCACCAACGCCGGAGGTGCCAGATCGACCTTGTTTAATACCAAAATCATATCTTTCTTTAATTTCTTCGTCACATAGTCGTACAAATAAGGGGGAAACATTAGAACAGGATATCTAATGTCAACAATAATTAAGAGCATGTCCGACATCTCTAGAACCCTCCACAATTGTCGCCAGGTCTCTAAATTCAATTCGAAGTAACTCAGACTAGCTAACTCTTCCATGCTGTTCAAGTATTCCTAAATACAAAGAATTGTTAGTCAGTACCATGTTCGAGAAACTACACTGCAAATCCAAGTGTGTATACTGTAGTCACTTTTTGCGCATTTTATATACGCGTGCTATATTTTTACACATTTTATCTGTGTTTTACACAGTTAAATGTATATTTTTACACGCTTAATTTTACAATAATATGTGTAAGCATGTAAAAAATATTTAACTATAGAAAACACAGATAAAAAGTGCAAAAATATAGCACGCGTATATAAAATGTGTAAAAAGTGGCTACAGTACACACACTTGGATTTGCAGTGTAAGATTTCGTTTTTAGCGTAGACTCACAATTACGTACTGTAAAATATCTTTGTTCTCTTAATTCTAACTGCTCCTTTGTCATATTGAAATCCCACGGAGGTCGCTTTGGCATGTCAATCCCAGGTGGAAAATAATTATCGGAAATCTCTTGATCCTTGAGACTAGCTGGTTCGATACTTTTAAAGGCTCGTTCCTTACGTTTTCGCAATTTCTCACTGGACTCTTGAAAGAATTGTAGTGCATATTTATTCCTCGAAGATTTGCTGCTTGGTTGTTCATTTATCTTCATCACTTGTCTCTTATGTTCAACATTGCTCTCATTGCTGTGGCTTTCCTCATCATCTGAGTTTACTGTTGATGAAAGCATATTTTTATAATTCTCCACAAGTAATATTAAATTGCTAATAAAATAACTATAAATTGCAATTATATAGACGATAATTATTCAATTTAATCTTCCTTAGCTCCAATTAATAAAATTATGCTCATTTGAGTTTTTGTGCGAAACGAAAGAATCTAACAAAAAAAAGTGTCAAGATATTAATCGTTAAGTTAATGAATATTCGATTAAGAAATCAATCACATTCATGAAATATCGTGAAATATAAAATATAAACTCATATCGAATCGTATATATGGATATTTACAAATTTCCACGCAAAATACAGTTCCACATAGGTTTCCAATTTTTCATTGAAAAACGAGTTTTTAAAAAATTAGGTGTAGATTAGAAATCCTAAAGAGATCGTTATCTTATTCAACATTCGATGGACAAGAAAGATAAAATGAGATAAAATGAAGCACTCGGGTGATGTTTTCAATTACAGGGTCTCAAGATTAGGTTAGGTGCAGCCTTCGCAGAGAGTAAGCGAACTCTGCACATGTACTCGTTTTGCCCTTTAAACAGGGAAGGAAGGGTGGGGTAATTATATCAAACAAATCGCCGCCGAGAAAAGTTCGAAACTAACCTTTTGAAATCCCTCCCAAGCTAAATTCAGATTCCTTACCCCGAGTGTGTTCGAGTATCATTTTAGCCCTGTTATATTGGAAAATCTGAACGCATCTCTTGCTATATACGTGTACTATACGGTTTCTTTTTTTTTTCACACATTTTTATTATTGTTACCAGCTTCCTCGAAAAGAGACGAGGGTATTCAGGATCGAGAAAGAGAAGTAGGGAAGGATATGTAGAATCGACCGCGCTTCGCTTTGCAAATTGCAACGTTAATTTTTACAGATATAAATTTCAAATAAATCTGATACATACCAAGCAAGGTTCGCTGCCGTTGTTTTTTCGCCTGCATCTGCTGCTTCTTGGCCTTTCCGCTGAACGGAATTTTTCTCCTTCCCTGAGGCATATTCTCCACAGCTTCAATATCGTCACTTTAACTGAATTATCACAGCTCTGTCACGCGAGGATTATAGCTTACAAACGATCACTCCGTATCCCCAAGTCGTCCAAGTTTCAAAGCCACTGTACACACCGTGCACGCCGACACCGCCGCTCGACCGTTCACGGCGCGCAGCATGCTGCCGATCCGCGGCTCCGTGAGACGAGGAATTTACACGACGCCGAACAGCTGATCGTTTTCAACCAGCGACGCCATCTGAGATTGTTTTCGGACGAGAACAGTCACGGATTCACGGACGCGCACAAAGGTGTTTTACTCGCGGACGGGATTAGCAGCTATGCGACCGCGTGAAAACATCAAAATAAAAGGGACAATCGTGTGACAACTTGGAAGTGCGTCTCCGCGCGGGATCGTCGCGGCAGAACGATAACGTTGCTCGAACGTTGCTGCTGCACAGGTGCCTGCATCTCGCCGTCCTCGCTCTTACCCTTCTCCACGCTCGAGAAATTGCTCGAAACCTCGAGTAACTACGATAGTCGACCGAAGGGAGATTTAACTTTGCTCTCTCCCCTTTTTGCAGGCCAATCGCAGCCAATCCGTGTCCGAGCACGCCGAAGGGCACTATTACCTACCCACCACTGTCCAACACAGTGCTCCGGTGACTGCGCATTGCCAGTTAGATTGTTAGACAACAACCTCTCCTCTCTCTCTCCTCTCTCTCTCTCTTCCTCAGCCCCGCTGCCCGTGGCAACTTCCACCAACTTTTATGCCATCATAAGCAACTTCCCAGCGTCTTCTCTCTCTCCGTTCTCTCGCGACGCAATTGCTGGAGGCTTCGCTTCTGAGAGCCACAACATGGATTGGAATAAGGTCATCGACAACGTTTTGAACTACGTGAAGCCCTCTCGACTCGAGAATGAGATAAAGGGCATGAAATACGAAAGCGAGCTGATAACTCGTTTGTCGCAGAATCAGGAGGTTATGTGAGTATATAAGCTTTTACATGTCTTTCGGGATGAGAGTTTTTTCGTGATCCCGAAACAGTCTCTCTGAAATAGTATTTTCTTTATTTTCTTTCTTTTTTTTTTTAAATTCTGCCGAGATAACGAAGAGTTCATAAGTAATCAATTTGTTTTTCTCGTATAAAGAAGTACGAAAAAGGCCTGTTTATGCTGTGCTCGGGGAAAGTAAAACAGACGTCATTTCTTGTGGTTTTTGAGACGAGAAATCCGATGGTGGCGGTTAAAATTACGTTTAAATGACGGGAACACATGAAGATGGAATTTAAATCGGGAAACGCGTCTCATTCGCGAGAACAGGTCGCTACGCTCAATAACTGTCGATGGAACACAATGTGACATGTCGTATTAGCATATTGACATTAAGTAGAATATTGTATAAGATGTTAATTCAATAGCGAAGAAAATATCAGATGCAACGAAAAGTTTTCGTCTTGCACATGCTTGTCTGATATCGGGGATTCGGAGAAGGGGGAGGGGGGGGGGAGAGGGAAGAGAAAGCCGACTTGCATGACATGCGTGTGCACGAAATTTCCGTTGCGTCTAATATTTTTCCTATATAGCCTTTTTTTAAATAAAATATCCTATATTCTTGTAAGATACGATATATTTTTAATGTCAAAATATAATGTATTCACCCTTGTGTGAATACCATGTGTTCACGTAGCATAGCGTCTTGTCTCGATATTGACTGCGATGCTACGCATTTTTCCGATTTACGCTCAAATTTTTACATATTCCTGTCTTGCGACGTAATTTTAATTTAGCATCATCGGATTTCTTGTCTCAAAGGCTATAAGAAATGATATCTACCTTATTTCTCTCCGAGCACAGCAAAAAAAGCAGGCTTTTTTTATAATACGCTTCTTTCACAAACTTTTATGTTCACTATAATTGGCACTTTTAAGTAATTGTAATACATCGGTGTTTATTAGTGTGTAAGTTAAATTTTAGGAACAAACGTAATTAATTTTAACTAATGGATATATACTGGGGTATATTATAAGCTTTTAATTGGAAATGCAGGAAATATATAGATTGCTGGCTGCAAGATTACTATGACACAATAGATGAGAGGAAAGAGGATAAATGTTCAAAAAAGTCATTGTCTTTCAAGATACAAGGGACCAAGCAGTTTCAACTGAAAAAATATGCTGAGTCTCTAGAATTTTATACGAAAAGTGCTAGGTACGCTGACTCGTATACAGATTCGTCACTGGCAATTGCAAATAGATCAGCCGCTCTATTCCACATGAGCAGATGGCAGGTGAATAAAAAACTCTAGGATGAACGATATTACAATATTTTTGCTTTTCTTTACAACCACTTAATCATTTATAAATCATTATGTTTGCAATGGCAAGTTCAATGTTATAAAATTATTATTCTGTTTGTAAATGTAATTTATTAATAATGTATAGAAATGCATCGACGATATCAAATTGGCGCTGGAATTGGATTATCCCGAGAACTTACGTTTCAAACTGTATCTGCGTGCAGTTCAGTGTTACCTGGAATTAGGTAACAAAAGTTCAGCTCTTGAAACTATTTTAAAATTGCGTAACTCAGTGAATCAGGGTAAAATGTCAAATGAGAAGAAAGGCAAGTATCAACTTCGAATATTTAAGATGAAGGGGAAAATTACTTATTGTAGACTTCTTATATTTGTTATAATAAAAAATCGTTGATACTTTTAGAGCAATTACAGAAGCAAATAAATGTCCTAACATCGAAGATATCATGTTTGGAAGATGAAACAGATAATACCACAGATAATACCACAGATACTACAGAATTTCCTTCGCCACCTGAAGTCGTATATGGTGAAAACCCTAATTTTCCGTCTGCCTCGGCAGCTGTAGAGATAAAACATGCTCCAGAAAAAGGGAGATACGTCGTAGCTAATAGAGATATCAAAAGAGGTCAAATCCTATTCGTTGAAGAGGCATTTGTTTTTGTCCCATTGAGTTTCGCTAAATCTGATATTTGTTACAATTGTTGTCGCTCGTCCGGTGATACTCCTCTACCGTGAGTTTTATATTTCTTATTCTCTGGCAAACCAATAAAGAAAAAAAATATATATATATTTATATTGCGTGTGTTTTAAATTACACAGCTGTACAGAGTGTATCGAAAGTATATATTGCAACATTAATTGTTGGAATGAAGCACGCTCGTCTTACCATCGTTGGGAATGTGTCGGCAATCAAATGGGCCTCTGGGATGAAGTTGGGATAGCATATCTGGCTGTAAGAATGTTGTTTAAGTGTACAACTACAACCGATGGTAACAAACTTAAGGAGGTACAAGATCTAGTGACTAATTTTTCCAAGGTCTCACCAAGCGACATTATTTCGTATGGAATCGTAAGTGGCATAATTTTCGCGAAAATAAAATATGCGACGTACGCGTGTATAGAGAATTTCTTCATAAAACTAATTTCTATCTTTTCTTTCAGACGGCAATTATGCTTAGGATGTATTTATCAAAGTTTACACCTTTTTTTACATTTCTCAATCTTGATGAATGTTCAAAGTTCTACGATTTCAACTGTGATCTCGCAACAGAGAACGGTAGACGATTGTTCGTAAGTTCTCTACTGCTGAAGAATATACTACAACTTATATCTAATGGGCATGCTATCACAAAGATAAACGCGATAGCAAATAATAAAAACACACTTTTTATTCAACAACAAGACAGAATAGCCACAGCTATTTATCCCTCTGCAAGTATGATGAACCATTCTTGCGATCCTAATATCATCAATAGGTAATATATAGATATCTTTTTGTAACAAAAATGTGACAATTGCTCATTGCTTACATAAACCTATACAGGAAATAAATATTATACCCATTACTTAAATAATACTGTTATTCTTTAGCTTTTTAGGGCACATTTTAATAACTAAAGCCACACGGGATATTGCAGCGGGTGAAGAAGTCTTTAATTGTTATGGTATGTTAAAAGTTAATAATGATAAATTACTTTATTAATTACCAGTTTTGATTTCACTTTCTATGTTGTGCAACAGGGGTTGACTTTAGAAGAATGTTGAGACAACAAAGACAAGAAAAGATGAAAAGTCAATACTGTTTTAAATGCAACTGCGTGGCATGCACTAAACCAGAATATGAAGACAGCTTGGTAAATTATTAATTATTTCTAGATATTAAAAATATTGTATTAACATTATTGCGTAAATAAATTCGTTATTCTTTTGTAGAGAAAGTTTATTGCGAAGAAGTGTCCTAAATGTAGCGGGCCGTTGAGCGATAATTTCTACTCCTCTTCCATGCACTGTATGGATTGCGGAGCGGCAATGTATGGAAATATTTATGATGAATCTTTAAAAGATGCTGATTCTTATTATTCCGAAGGAAGAGTTTGCATAGAGAATGAGAATTATGACGAGGCATTAATTAAATTGAAAGCATGTTTGCATCTTAAGAGAGCTGCATTATATAAATATCATGAGGATCTTGCCGAAATTATGGATCTCATAGCAAGAGTGTATGCTATTATGGGTTTGTATCAGCAATACGAATATATGGTGTAACATTCAGAACACAACGAGTTGAATCCTGTTGAATCGATCATTTCTCATCAGCCACGCTCATCACCCTAAATAATCGTTACTCTTTTCTGGTTTTAGAGCAATGGTTAAATTCGATTTCGTATCTCGAGCACAGTATCGTGGCGATTGAAGAAAGATATGGCTCTTGCAGTCTTGAAGTTTGTAATGAAATAAATAAATTAACGGATATATGCATGCAATATTTGCAAGAGGAATCTAATACATCATCAAAATATTATAAGTAAATGTCGAATTTTTATCATTCTAAATTGTAATTACATTCGTCTATTGTTTATTGCAGTGTATTATGTACTTTGTTACAGAAACGTGTTGAAAAAAACACGGCGATATCTAAATCGTGCTGAAGAAATTATCAATCTCACGTGTGGTCCATGGAACGAAGTTTACCGTGAAATTGCCGTAAAAAAAGAAATTCTTTCTTCTATTTTAATAAATTTTAACGTCTGATATTTATGTCAACAACCTGTAATATTTAACAGATAAGTGAATAAAAGATTTATAGCAAAGCATTTATGCCTTTCCATATTTCTTGATTATATAAAAGAGAATTATATTAATAATTTTTTTATTATATTTTTCTTAGATATTTTTTTAAATACGTTATTTGTGTTATTATGTATTTATTAAATAACGATGATCAAAATGACTATCTTTTAAGGCATAAGCAATCATGTATACATATATACATGTATATAATTATAAATTTTATTCGTAATTTTAAGAAAGTTTTCAGTATAACATAATTTGTTCATATTTATATCAAGACACTATGCTTTTCAACAAATCTGAATTCGACAAATTTGATTTTATAATTTTGTGTAAACTACATGTAGTTTTATGTTAACAATATCATATAGGATCTTCACGTTGAATTTTCTTTATTGTATTCCGAATTATATATACATATATGTTATATGCGAACAACTATAACATTGGATATTTTTCTGCATGGCAATTCAAGCTACGTGAGAAGGAATTCAGAGAATCTTGATAATCTCTAAATTAGATCGCTGTCGCTTCAGCTCGTTCACATTTGTTAATAATCTGCTCTCTTTCTCTAATTTCGAAGTTTGGCAAGGAAATAATTATGACGTTTGTAATAGAATTTTCGCAGCTGTGTGAAGTTGCCCCCCCACTACTGAAAATTAAATGATTATTACCACTCGATTCGTGGTTGTTTGATGGTATTTAATAGTCCATTCTCGATGCAGATTAGTACTCAAAGTTGTAAATAATAATATGAAAAAAAAAACATACGCATATGAAGTTAGTTCCTTCTTTCGCAAAATATGACTTTCCCTTAGAACATATATATGTTCTAAGGACTTTCCACACTGCGTATGTAATCATAACTGTAAATATTCACACGCGCGTATGTCTTTTTTTCATATTATTATTTACAACTTTGACTACCAATCATCGAGAATAAACTACCAAATACTATCAAACGATCATCAATTGAGTGGCAAATGGTCGTTTTTGAATTTTTAATAGTGG
>NW_012026861.1:81931-153435 GCF_000956235.1 Wasmannia auropunctata
AGATGTGTATAAGAGACAGGTCATATTTTGCGAAAGGAGGGGCTAACTTCACGCGGGTATGTTTTTTTTTTCATATTGTTATTTATAATTTTGACTACCAATCATCGAGAATGGGCTACCAAATACTGCCACGACCACCAAGCGAGTGTTAATGATCATTTTTTAATTTTCAACAATGGGGGGCCAACTTCACACAGCTGAATTTTTCATATTAAAATATTCAAACAGCCTTATCGAATATTTTTCTCATTATTACATCGTTAATAAGTAACTTAACTTTATTGCATAATTATTATAAATGCTCGGCCAAGAGCAATTTCGAAAAAAGTTGCGTATCGAGGATCTAACATCAATTGTGGCAAAGATTATTGCTTCCTTCATATATTCGGAAAGCATCAGTGATTAATTCTTTCCATCATTTTCTTTTATTTTTGTAAAGTAAACAATTAATTTAAAAAACTTTTCTGTTAAATTAATTAACAACAATTAATAATACGCCTTTAAAATTAGAAATATATACGAAATACTTTTTTAAAGGATTTGTCTATCTTGAAAATATATTTCTAGAAAAAAAAAGAATATTCTTAAAAATATCTCAGTCTTTATTTCCTAAGAAGTAGATAGTTCAAGTTGTTTTTATTCGGGGTCTAAAGATATATCTCTCTCTTTTGCGGTGTGACTCTTGTCCGTCTAAGGAAATGCGAAGGACGGCGGTCGTTGTCGGATTACCATTGTGAAGAGGCTTTTACTTGGATTGTTAAACATTAGAATTATTAATAGCTGTATCCACTCTGCGGGACACTTTGCTTTTACACTTATGATACTGTCCCGCGACACGAGTCTCGTCTGGTTTTTTGCCGCTTTTATGAATATTACAAATATTTTTATGCAAAATTTCGCCGCGTATATTTGAAGCCCTATATTATTCTGATACATTTAGCTTGGACTATAAGCGTTTAAAAAAAAAAAATCATCAGAGACAATGTTATTTAAACACGTGCAAGTTTATGCTCTGCATTCTGGCCACTGGGATGGGTCGCTACATCCTATTCTATTAAAATCTTATGCATGTTAACATAATCGCTTATGGCGTCCTTTAAATATGTCATTAATATTCATTGTTCACAGCACCGCCGGTATTTTCGTCGCGTATATATGCAATACTAATTAAAACAATCCGCCATTCGGGAACTTTAATTTTACTGTGCAGCCGGCGGTATATATATATACTGGTATATACAGCTGCTCTCGAGTATGGGCCGGCTTCATTAAAAAAACATCGAAGCGCATTCTCTCCCGCTGCTGGGCGGCTTCATTTGCAAATGGCCCCATGCGTCACCGTGTAAAATAAAGCACGACACCTCCGGTTATATACATTACGTCGCGAATGAATAAAACCGATAACTTGACACCGGAGTGAAGAAATTCTCCATTAGTATGCCGTTCCTGGAGTGACAGGAATTTTCCTTGTGCATCCGCGGACAATCCCGCCGACACGAAAATTGCATAAAATATAATTTTCTCTTAGCTTTAATGCGCGCCGGGATGGAAACGATAATTGAATTTTTGTGCTGCCGGAAGCGTCGTTATTAGTTTGAATTGTGTAACGCAATTTGCTAGGAAACCGACAGTTTCTATCACCGGCGCGTCTAATTCTATTTAACGTCCGGAAGCGTTCTCTACAAAGTATAACAGAAATTTTCTATACGCAGGATGAAAGGCAGTAAAATTATCCTACGTTTAAGTAAGATGCAAGATTGAAAAGAGACTCTCTTCGATCTCCTTCGTTATTACTTATTTAGTTACTCTTACGTCATTATTTTACTTTCACGATGTACTCCCAGATAGCACACAAAGCCCAAAAGAATTCATTAGTATATTCAGTTTTATGTCATCAATTCTGAGTTTATTTTCAGGTGCAAAAAGAATCCCTTTTAGAAAAAGAATTCTTTTTGCATCTGAAAATGACCTCAGAATTAGTGACATATGTGTAACTGAGTTCTTTTTTCATTCTCTGTGCTATCTGGGCTCTCTCGGGCAATCACATTTCTGTTGTTTTAATTGAATTTATTCGCGTGTTTCATTTGTTGTCGGAACGAAGAGCGAGGAAAAGTTCGTTATATAGCACCTAATCGTTAAATATTTTAATTTTATATTACGTTTACGATGTTTCTGCGTATTGCATAATTACGTTACAAAAATTAAACGGAGCATAAGTCAAACGTAAAGTAAAACAAAGAAATTTTATGCAATAGCTCTGAGAAAAATTAAGCATCACGTGGGGAGGGGTGCTAATTTAACAGAGGTAAAAGCACGAGGCTAGCAATATTTCTGAGGTATTTGTGTTCATTAAATGTAGTAATCTATTTGTAAGTTTTATCTATGTGGGAATGCAACGTTTTCTCGTATTACCAGATGCAAATATGTACGATCTTGAAAGGCTTCATAAAGAATCTCGCAAAAGTTATAACATCTTTTCGTCTTCTAGCTGCATGCGAGAAGAAATTATAATCTACATCGCTATTTCTTCGCCGGGATGCCGAATAAATCCGGGCGTGACGACAGGACATAATATCGCGTTACCGTTGCAACGCATGTGTCTCGCTCTTAAAAGACGTGTGCGGGTTTACAGCCTCGCGATATTCCTATATCGTCTACGTGGTATTCGGACGAATATGGAATATGGACACGTGTGTGCGATATTCGCGTCGCTCGGATACTTGCGGCGTTCTTTGGAATCCCGGCGATATTCTACGCTCGGATTCGCTCCGCTATTACCGGTGTACCGGTAATTTCCGCGGAGCGCATACGCACCGAGGCTCGATGAGAAATTCATAGTGGCACGCCGAACATATATCGTCGTCGTACGTCGTGTGTACGATATGTCGACGTACCGTATTTATATCGTGCAAAAATGAAACACACGGCTTCGCCGTCGCCTGGAAACGTACTGCTATCGATATTAAACTAACCGGAACAGCTGTTTCGGGCTTCTATAAAACGTCGCGCAGCGTGTGCACGGTCCTCCGCCTTCTTTGCAGAAGGACGAGGAGAAACTCGGGGTTTCATATCGGAGGTTCACCCAGCGAGATATATACTGTGCTCGCGAGAGGCACGTTGCTTGAATTTCGATTTATCCACTTTATCGTCATTTTCATGAGAAGACTTGTTTTATATTAACTAATAATGTACGAATAGAAATCATTTACGTATCTCTTGGTAGTCATCTTTTTATAGTTATCTCTTTGATACGAAGAAGTTCGTGAGAATCAAATCAAAACCACGTGAGTAAACACATACACATATATAATAATATTCTTTCAAATAATATTGAAATGTATATTTAATCATTTTTATATAACAATTGTTAGATTTATAAGAAGATAAAATAGGATAAAAAAATAATAAAAAAATTGTTCTTTATTAATTGTATTAAAGTCAAACGTGATTTAAATATGTGGTTTTACGACTACTTTTATTTTACTTGTTTTTATAAATAATAGTGCAAAAATGTAATTCCTTCTCACAAATAATAAGTATTATAAACTTTTCAAGGATTTAATTAGATCAGTCAATTAATTTTACTTATAGAAACGAATTGAATAAAATTGAATAGATACGCATGGTTTAGAAAATTTAATGGTTTCTGGACTAATTAGATAGACTTCGACGTACGTAATTATCTCGAAGCTTAATCGCGTTACGTAAAGTTAGACATTCGGTCAAATACCAGTGATTAATCGAGTTGGCCCTCCAATTTTCAGGTCATTAATCCGAATACTAATCCGCATTCGGATTATGCTAGTGCCGCTTTCTACGCGTTCTATATATAGTGGAACCATGTGCAAAACCATTTTGCAATAGAACGAGACTGGCGGCTAAGAAACTCCGTCATCTTATCCCGGCGAGGGTTTTATCCGGGCGAGAAGATCGAAGAATGTCGCTGACTGTACAGGAAATGATAAAGGAGCCACTTCATCTCTCTCGATAAAAAAAATCACATTTTTGTCGCTTATTTCAAAGTGCCTCTGCAAAGTGAACTTTCTTCTTTGCTCAAATAAATGTGAAAGGGGAAACTCGGGAATTCGCGACTGCGTCGAAATCAGGGGTGATAATCTAGTCGGCCGTTTTTCTCTCGTCAAACGATTCGCACATGTGTGTCCTTGCGTTCGCAGCGCGATCACACGCGCATGGCTAATCCGCGTGAAATAATAAATTTTTAACCCGTTTTCTTTCCCCGTTCGGCTGCACCGGGAGACGTGTCAACCGCCGCTAATTTACGAGCGCGTAATCCCGCTAGATTGGCGGGATTTATCGTCAGGCAGGCGCATAAATTTCGCAGCGAGCGATTATGCGGACTTATCTTCCTGGCGACCCGCTGGATTCGCGGCCCGGTGATACGCGGCGAATCGTGAACCACCGCTGAACGCGCGATTTTATTCTCTCGTGGAACCCTTGCAACAATCCCACTTATACGTAGATCGTATCGTGAGTATTTTTATTTCATTTGTCATACGACAAATTTTTCAAGCGCATTGATTGTAGGATAGAAAAATTCCAGAGTCTAGAAATTCCTCATCTTGGTTAGTATCAGTTAATATGCTTGAAAAATTTGTCATACGATAAATGAAATAGTACCCTAAACCTATTAAAATCAAAGAGAAATAATTCTCGCAAGACAAATTGAGATGTTGCGATATGCTAAACATGGGCAGCTCGATTTGCTCGAATTTTTTCGATTTAATGACTGAAATTGTTTAATTTATTAAGTATTAGAGAGGTATTGAAATTATAAAGATTTCTCTCTCTCTCTCTCTCTCTCTCTCTCTCTCTCGATAATTTTCTATGAAATAATATATTAGCTTCACGCACACGTGAACCACGCATACGTGAACCACGTACACGAATCGTAATCAATAAACCATGCAACCTGCATTCGCTCAACTGCATTCGCTTTGTTTGCTGATGCATGTAACGAGTTGTATTTCATATGTATAAAATAATCATAACTAACTACTGGAATATATATCGGATTATAAGTAATTAATAAATATTATTTTTCTAAAATAGAAGAGAGATTATTTTTACAGAATTATTACAAAAATATTTTCGAACTAAACTTGACGATTATCAAATATCCTATAAAAGCCTCGATAAAAGCATAAACACAAATTATAATAACGAATCTAACGATTCTGATACGACAATGATAAATAATTTTATAAGAGGGAGTAATTAGCTGAGAAATATTTATATTTCATGTAGAATTATATAAATATACTAAATTATGATTCTATATGCTGCATATCCTTCTATAGGCTACTTTTATGGCAAAAAAACATTTGTAAGCAAACGTTTTGCAACACACGAAGCAACACTTTGGAGCAAAAGCAAAAGATTATTTCACATAACATAGATCGCGAAACGTAGACCTCTCTCTCTCTCTCTCTCCCTCGCGCGCGCGCCTTTTGCATAATATTTTTACTTTCAAACAAAAATTCGGCTTCTACTTTCCACTAACGGCATTTGCATCACTTTTATTCCTACGCCCCATTTACATTTCAGTCATTACAGTTTTTCCATATCTCCGCGAAAATTTTCCAGAGCTGTGTAGAGGATAATAAAAAAAAATTGATAAATCCGTTCTTGTCTCGTTATGGAGAAACCAAAGATATTTTGACTATTAATATATACATATATATTACACAAATAAAATTAATAAATTAACAAGGAGCAAAATCAGATCGTCTCTTGTATCTTTCAAACGTATATTTAAATCGGTCGAAATGACGTTAATATATGAATAAGATTCATGAATTCTCTGTGAAGTTAGCATCCTCACCATTAAAAAAAAAATGTTTCTTTGCAATATTTAGAGCAAAAAAGCAAAAAAAGTTTGGTATATCTATTTTTTCTTTACGGTACTCTGTACACGTTTTTCGAGATGAAGGTGTTAGCATAATGTGAAGTCAGCGCTCTTATTTTTGTCATTAATTTCCTGCGAATGGATAGGAGCAATAAATTCGTGACTAAAGCAATGAGTTAGCAATAAATGAGCAATTAATTATGGCATACAGTCGAACTTTTTCTAGTGGGAGTGCTAGATTTACAGAGATTGGTAACTTCCAATCTCGTGCCAATGGCAACACCGCCGTTAATATCCTCACATTCCTCACCTCTTGGGTACATAGTGTAGGGAAGAGTGCGAGGAAGAGAGAGGGTGTACAAAGGTTTGTACGAGATAGGCTCGAAACGAGATAACGTCAATCGGATGGTCGTGCAAACTTAACAAACGTCCGGGCGAAATAGCACTTCCGATTTTGCCGGAAACCGGCGGCAATGCCATTTGCGAGTCGTTCGATCTCTCTGTAAAAGCTCGTCTATTCGAGGAAGCAGTTGCAGTTTACGAAACTCACTGTCTAAATCACCGAAAGCGCCGAAAGCTCATTTAACCAGCATACAATTACAGTGTGCAGCACATTGCGTTTGCCGAGAAACAAAAAGTTTTCCAATTGCTTATCTTAATGTCTTGTCGAAATCGAAAAATCGTATAGATTCCCACAAAGTGAGAATATCAAATTAGTTTCTCGATTACAAAAGATTACAAAAAAGCGAAGTTAAATATAAATTTTCGAATTTAACTCTTCAAACTTAGTGATTAGATTGAATTTTCATTTAATTGATTAATTTGATTAAGATTGAATTTTTTATTCAATTTTAGAGTATTGCTAAGACTAAAAAAAATGCTGAGTCCATATTATATTAAAATTAGAAATTTTATTTATTAGGATTAATAATAAATCTAATAGAAAATAATAAATCTTTTAATATAGGGATTAAAATAATACCTTACAGTGGATATTATATAATTTAGGTACAATTTGATTCTTTCGATTCACGAAGTAGTATTTGTTAATTGAGTAATAAACCAATCATTGCCGATGTGGAATTGTGGAAAGATAAAAATTCAAGAGGTAATCTGTCTAATCGCATTTAATTAATTTAGTAATAAAGTTTTATTCATAATCAATTTAATAAATAAAGTTATCAACATTATTTCCAAACACATACTCTCAAAGATTAAGAAATTATATAGAAATTATAAAAAAGCTGTAAAAAAATATTTTTTTAATATCTACTAATGCGAAACGTTGTGCGCATCTATTTCAGATTAATATAAATTTGATCAAAGTTTTATAAAAGAATCAATTAAGATTTCTTAAATACTCGATAATTTAAAGCAAGAAATAGATCTTTTTTTAAAATAAACATTTACAGTAATATATAATCTTTCTTTCTTAAAAATTCATATGAAGACATGATCTCTCATACGATAGATACCTACTCGCGGTGGCAGTCGACAATAAGTAGTAGCGGTCAAGTTTTACGCAGACATATTCGTAAGTAGAACTACTCGAGAGGATACTGTATTCTAAAATTACGAAAAAATTATCGTGCACTTTTATTTCATCTTCAAATTTGTAGCTCTGCTAAATATTCGAAGAAATTATGTTATTATTTTATAAATATACATAGTTGTGATTATTACATAATCATAATTATGTAATTTACAAAATATTACGTATATATTTTTCATATATATTTTTTACTCAGATTATATTTACATAATTTATTAAATAGAGAGATATGCCTAATCAATTTATATAATATTCCTTAATCTCTCGAAAATTTCCTTTCCGTCCGAGAAAACAAAATTCAACTTCATATATATTTGACTGTTTCATAGAAGGCGTTTGCTGTATTTCATGTTAATCCAGCCTTATTCATACTTGAGCAGCTTAGCAGTCTGATGTATATTACAGGAGTTCTGTAAGGGAAACACGACGCGGTAGCCTACCTACGGTATACTTTTCGTGAATGATGTCTGCCGCTTGCTTACGTAAGCTCTCTCTCTCTTTCTCTCTTTTTCCGTGACGTGGAAAAAAAATTGCAGCTCCGCGGCGTGCCGAATTTAAACGGGCGCATTATCGCGCGCGTTCTCGGCTCTCCCTTCGTTGGCCTGACACTTTGATAAGACAGGCAATTCGCACATACACGAGTCGCTACGAGTAACGTCGCTTTGTTAAGGCAACTTCTGCTATATTCGCGAAAGAGGGAGAGGCTTTTGCGGCGTAGTTTGCAAGCATGCAATCGGCCAACTCGAAACAACAATTATCGAACTACTTTCGGTAGATAAATTGAGAGGGGGTTATCCGACTTACTCTGACGTGATAATAATACTTGAAAGCCAACTTGATTAAGCTATATAATCTTAGTGCGCACGGGTGTGTCGCGTGTAATTATCAAAGAAAATTAGTAAGTACAACTTCTCTTTCGCGACGCTCTCTTATTACGAAACGAGGAATTCAGAGAGAATTTGTCATTTAATTGAAATGTATATTCAACAATTTATATTATTTTTTTTTAAGAAATTAAACATTACCATATTTGTAAAATATGTTGATATATTTTAATATATAATATATTTTAATATATAATTTGCAATATATTTTCTTTTAAAAGTCGAAACAGCTAAGCAGTAATTTTGTTGAATATACATTTTAATTAAAATAATAAGAATAAACGGATTGCTACAAATACCTTTTTACATTTTTTGAATATCTCCCAATTAGTATATTCCTTTTAGCTTTGCTCACTTCACACAATTGCACTATCTCTTTCACTTGAATGACCTTGTTTAATGCACTATGCACTATCACTGTCACTCGAATGGCATAGCGACGAACAAAGGACATTAGGAAATAAAAGTTAAATTATCGCGACATATTATTATCGAATTTTGCACTTTCACACGGCAATCGCGCGGAACAATCGCCTATTGTTTGATTTAACAATCCCGCCACTCCCGTCGCGATTTTCACTTTTTACGAATCAAAAGATTATAAGATCGCGGAGCGTAAATTATTCGACAGGAACGACTCGCTGCAGGCCACCTCGATGCAAGTACATTTTTCAAGAAAAAAAATGAATAGTTAGGTAAAACACGAGAATCGAACGTCGTTTGTAAGATCTCAATCTTTATTCGATGAAACGGCATAATGCATATATTACGGAGTACTTTCGGTTGTGATAAATGCTACGAACTGAAAGCGTACGCGTATTGTGTTCGTAATCAAAATTTTTCAAATCTCGCATATGGAATAATTACGTGCGATCGTCCGTCGTTCGATTCGACACTCGTTCGTATGCGTATTCACTTTCGACAAACGAAAAGACGGGCGATCGCGGAGCTTAGGTTACATGTATATCCGACGTAAACAATTCGTCGGCCACTTTCAGCGCGTGCATTTCTCAAGAAGAGACTATTATAGCGACATAAACGCGAATGAGACTTGAACGTCACTTTCGAAATTTTAAACGACAAAATAAAAAATAAATATGCACTTTATGAAAAGAGAGACTAGCCGCGACGTAAATGCAAGCGAAGCTCGAACACCACTTTTAAAATCTGAATCTTTATAGGTATCCACGAAATAAAGCTTAAATAGACAAATCAAGACGATTGCCCGTTGTTCGATTCGACATTCTCGATACTCGGAAATCGCACGCGATTTATTCACTTTCAATAGTTTCAATGGACAAAAAGCGCGAGATCGCGGAGATCGTGAATTATTTGACGGGAACGCACTTTCGGTACATACATTTCTCAAGAAGGGATTTAGCCGCGATATAAACGCGAACGCGGATCGAATACTTTTGAAATCCTAATTAATCTTTATGTCGATGAAACAAAAGAATACGGAGAATTTTCGGACAAGCGACGAATGTATGAAACACGGTGAAACCGAACGAAATGCTTTTCGTGAATATCGAATGTTTTACGTACTTTATATGTATGATGCGCTTTTCGTAATTATTTTAGGAAAATATTACACAAAATAATAGACGGATCGAGGCGACCGCTCGTTCGATTCGACATTCTCGGTAGTCGATCGCACGCGATATTCTGCACTCGTGGACAAAGAAACACGACATCGCGGAGCGCGTGAATAATCCGATCCGAGAACGACTCGCCGGCCACTCCGAAGCGCGATCGCGGAGCGCAACGCGAGTCTCGTGCTCCGAATTTCCGCAATCGAACTGGCTGCTAATTGAAGATTTGAATATTCGGTAGGAGAAAAGTTATAAGAAGGGGAACTAAGACTGTAGGAAGGGACAGAGTTATAGAAGGGGAAGTAGGCACTCATTGGTCACTTCGAAACGACTCGGCCTCTCTGCGAAAAAAACAGACTGACCGCGTAAACGTAAACAAAACACAGCTGCATGCGAGCGCCGAGGCTCGAGAGTTGGCCTTCGACATAAAAAACTTTCGCGACGAAAATCATTTCGGTAGAACCCGAGGGTCGAATAGACTGACCGCGTAAACGTAAACAAAACACATGCGAGCGCCGAGGCTCGAGCGTTGACCTTCGACATAAAAAACTTTCGAGCAAGCGACGAAAATTCGTGGAACCGAGTGTCGAAAATACATAAATAATAGTTCATTCAAGCGTTTCGGTCTCCGTGACCGAAGATTTGGAAATACTCGGAACTTTGGAAAGGCTTTGCTAGCGCCTTCCAAAAAGTAGATTAGCCGCGATGTATATTAAACACGCGCGAGCGAGCGCTCTTAAGATATATTAATTATTTATATAAATCTCTTTTTATTAAAAATAAAACAAAAGAAAACGAATTCTTTTCGGGCAAGCGACGAACGCTGAAAAATCAAACGCGATATGCCAGGCGCGAGGCACACATTTCGAGAAATTCAATAGAAAAAAAAGATGCGACATAGCGGATCGTAAATCCATCGCTATCTGCGCGATAGGAACGAGGTATTTATCGAAAACTTGAAATAATAGAAAGGGGAACAGCTCGCTGGCTATCTTGATGTAAGCGCACTTTCCAAAAAAATAAATAGCCGCGACGTAGGTAAAACACGAGCGACAATGACCACTGTTTTTAAGAGCTTCGTCTTTATAATGAAACGAGAAAACGAATTATTTTTGAACAAGCGACAAACGATGAGAAATCAAATGCGTTATTCTAAACGTGATTCATTTCGAGAGATTAAATAGAAAAAGATGCGAGATTGATAAATTCATTACTGTCTTCGCGATAGAATCAAGCTTAATCAGAACGAAATAAAGAAAATACAATCCATTGAGATATTTACGTCCATTTCTACCAATGTAGATTAATTTTAATCACGGTTTTATTTACTTTTAATCTTTTTCCAATCCTTAAAAATAGAAAAAGATGCAGAGTAAGTTAAACCTGGATTAAAGTTAATCTACGTTGGTAGAAATAGACATTAATGAAATTAATATTTCACGGCGTTGTGACACTAAAATAGCACAAAAGAAATAAAAATTTTGTTTTTTACGTTCCGATTTTTTTTCTGTGGCGGTGCTAACTATAAGCTTAAGTTATTTCAATTAAATCGAAAAATAAAATTGCGAATAAGGCAACAAATTAGTAATGAAAGGTACTAAACTTACGTGTCTGTTTTATTCGATTGTGCTGCAGTGTCCAACTTAATAGATGTGGTTGCTCTCCATGCTTGCGAGTCCTTTCAACGCGCGGCATCTCTTCCAGGGCAGCAGCGAGCCCTTCATCGCCGGTTATTATTCCGGCAAGCCATCCGAATTGCGAGAGAGGAAAATCGCTGTCCAGTTAGAGGAGATTCCAAAGCGGAGCTCGCCTGTTGAAATGTTCAGTCGGACATGGCGTAACCGTCCAGCCGGACGACGTCTGTAACGGAAAGAGGAAAATTGTAATCACAGGAAATGGTCGAGATACAGTATCCGCCCTGCAAAACGAAGTGAGGGAACGTGGTCGGGACGGTCGGGACGTCGTGCTTTTCCGCGTTTTCGTGGCAAACGAAAATATCCCCATGTCTTCCGTGCTTTTTCGCTTTGATTAGACCAGCCCCGAGCTTGAGTTCGATAATAAGTTTCTTCCTTTGACTTTTCTTTGACTTCGTTGCTTGGTCCGTTCTCGCTCGCAGCGGAAAAAAAAGTTGACTATTTGTGATACGAGAAAACAAAGATCGTTAAATTTTTTTTAGATACATGCATTGAAGTAAGTAGGTTCGAGTCTTTCATCATTTCATTATAGAATTTATCTTATCATTGAAACGTTTGTATTTTCATTAAACTGCTTGAGCTATAATCCAAATCAATAATTTATGTTTTTATAAATTTATTTGCAATTGTCTTTGCTAAAAAAATTAATTATTATTAATATTACATAACAAATTATATATGTATGTCTACATATAAGATAGAGTTACTTACAAAATTGATCAAGTATTTCATAAATTTTCAAATAAGTATTTGGAAATAAATTGTTAATAAGAAATTACTTATCTGGGGGACAATACAAGATATAAAAATTTTTATGCGTTCGGTTTCATCTTCTTTTATTCTTTCGATTATGTTACAAAAAGCTTTGAAAACATTTGATAAATTTTATGAGTAATTGCAACATAAAAAAATGTTTGATCTATACTATCAGTGCAGTGTTTAAATAAAAAATGCAACTTTGATAATTGGAAATAATTATCTTCAGTTCACATGTTACATTATATATCAGCTTTGGACTATATCAAGATTAATTTTAATTTGCTCTGGTTTTATACTTTCCTTTTTAAGTGCAGATGTACTGAAATATGTATATTCAAAAAAATCTCAGAAATATATATTTTACGGTGAAAAATGACACAAGCGATATTTTTCAAAATGGCAAGCATGGCTCACGTTCGCGAGCTTTAAATAGTTTGCAGAGAGGAAAATAGCGGAGCATGTTAAAACCACCGTGTGTTTCGAGGATAAACGGCTCTGTATTGGGAAGGGTTAGCATCGTCTAGGGTTAAATTGTTCGTAACAGGCGCACCGCTGATAAGCACCGTGACACATACATATTCGCGGGGAGCATATTCGCCGGCTGCGAATTTACGATATCCGCTTACGGTACGCCGTCGCGCATCGGGGCCACTCTGATAAAAGTAGACGCGAGTTCCTCCCAACCTCCCTCTCCCGCGAATTATCGCCGGCGAATTTACGGCGTTATCCCGTTATCTCGATTGACGCTATCCGAAAACGTGTGTGCGTGTACGTGTGTGTACGTCAAAACGAGGGGGGGGGGGAAGGAAGGGGAAGGGAGGTCCGGAAATGGCTACGGATGAACGCCAACAGCCAACGAGGGTTCAGCTCTTCCGCGCGACGGTAACGAGTTCGGGACGAGACGTTATTCCGGAGTGAAAGAGGGAGGTTTATGGCATCTGGACCCGGGGAACACGAAAGTCGATTCTCGTTCATTCTGTCAGAAACGACAGACGGTTTTATGATTTATCTGTGTACTAGAAGAGAACTATACACACACACACACACGCGCGCGCGCGCGGGAGCGGATCGTTCTCATAGACGAAGAACTATAGCCGATCGAATTACGATGAAATAACGAACGGCGCGATCGAACGTTACAAGAGTTTGAAGGAGGGATAACGAAAAACGCTGAGCGAAATGAGTTTCGAGGGCGAAACGAACGAGGGAAAGGAGATACAATGATATTTTATGGTAATTTTGAAAACAAACGACGCTGGAAATTGCGCGACTGAATTTAGAAAAGAAAAAAAAGAGCGATGTTGGAGACGTAGTGTGTATTCTTATATCTCTGCCTTACAAAAATAAATTCAAGAGATAATTTTATTTATAGATTTTTTTATTCTAATTCAATTGCTATCTTAATTATATCACTAATTTTATTATCTACCGTCATGGTATCTAATTTATAATAATTATATCCTAAATTAATTAATTTTACTTGTCCTAAATTTTTACTTAAAATTTATTTCAACTTTCATCATTTAAGGAAACTGAATTAATCTCTCTTTTATGACACACAGATCGGAGCAAGATTTGTGCATTTCCGCCTGGTAAAAATCAGAATTTACGGGGGACGGTATTGGGCGAAGGGACGACACTCGGGTCCCTTCAGTATATATATGTAGGAAGATCACGGTATGAACTTTCTTGCGGCGGAGTTTTTACGGTTTTTCCGTTTCGCGCGCGGCGCCGTATGGTGGAGCTTTGACGCCGGCGGTAAATGCGAGAGATCTACTCTCTCCCCGCGAATAGCTATATAATAAAAGGACTAAGATCCGCTGCCGAGACGAATCCTATTCCCTTTGCTCCGCGTCGTCCTTTTTCGCGACTTTCCGTTCCCGCAAAGTTTCTTACCACCTTTCCGAACTTGTGCGCGGCGTCTATTACCGCGGTGCAGTTAGCGTTTCCGGCCTTCTCGCGGAAAAATATTTTGACAATCGTTTTCGTCGAAATGCATTGGCTGCCATTTTGTTATTCGCAATAACGAATTACAACTCGCCGCTGAGTGTCTGCTTTTGTTAGCGTATTATTGAACGTTATACGCGGTTCCTGTCTGTTCCTGAAGTATCGCCCGTTCGTTTAATAAATATTTTATATAAATAAGAAGAAAATGTACATTTTCTAATAATTTTCGTCAAATCTTTAAGTTTCTTTTTTATTATTAATATCAGAATTAATTATTACAATTGCTTTTCGCGTTAATTAATTATATAAATAAAATGCAAATTTTATTGTGTCTAAAAAACAGTTAGTAACAAAATGTAACATATTGTTAGTTAGAAAGATATCTCTTTACTTAATAATTTAATGACTATTTTTACAAGAGCTGTTTTTCCACTTTGTAAGTTTTTGGCCATCTCTAAAACCATCGAAATATCATTTGTATTTAAAGTTATTTATTTCCGAATTTGAGCAAAATTTTTAGAGATAGCCACTCTGCAGAGAAGAAAGACAGAATCTCAATACCTTGTTTATTCTTCGATGTTCGATCGAAGGAAACCTTCGGCCCGAGGCGCCACATTGATCTTGCCTTTTACTTTGGTCAGCCCACCCTCGTCTCCCACATGCAACACCTTTGACCCCTCTCCGTCGAATCGCCACCGGCTGCCCACTTTTATTTTGCCGCAACACTTCCACTGTTACACCGGAAAGCCTATTTATTTCCTGCAGCCTTCGGTCCGGGCTCGCATGTAGTTTCGCATTCGTCTGTTTCCGCGAGAACGATCGGGAAAAACAGCGCAATGGAAATGGGCGATTTGGAGCGGCCGGCAGAGAAAAGTCAACGTTGATTAAAACCGCTTCTGTTTCTCTCCGTTTCCATTTTATTTGCGCGCGGGTTTTGGCAATATTTTTGAGAGAGACGCCAATCATATCTGTCTCCTTTGAGCATCCCCGCAAGATGACATTTGTGACCCTGAAAATAATACGGAAGTTATATGATTTTGCAATACCTTCGCTTTGCGAGCGAAGAAAAAACGGAATAATTTGAAAAAGAATTTATTCTACATGATTTTTTTACTTTATATACTATATATAGATAAATATAATTTAGATATTTATACTATGTATGGATAAATATAACATATACTTTAATTGTAGAATAGAAAACTTGAGAGGATTAATTGAAGCAATCACCGGTTTTCTGCTTTAATAAAAAATTAATCTTAATATAAAGCCAAATATGCGCGATTTATAAAAGTTCTGGCTGCTTAATAAAGTTTTACAGTTTTTACTGAATTTCTGAAAAAATTCGGACAATTAATAACAGTCAAAGCGATAAAAGCAAATCCATTAATACTAGACGTATCTTATTGAGCAAATTCAGCAAAGCGAGAAGTAACAATTAATATGCAGAATGCAGCTCGAGTCGCATATTTTAATAAAGGCCATTTTTGATAAAGAATAATAAGGATTAGAGATGTACGAATAGTTCGAATTCGAATCGAATCACAGTGGATTGACAGGAAATATATCGAGAATTCAGTGGTGTGATCCCATTGATTCAATTTTAGAGAGTTCTTAATTTATCAATACGCATAATTAATTTCTCTAGTCAAGGATTATATACTAAAACAATAATAAAGTAAAAAATTGTATCACCAAAGAAAGAAAATAATTTTATGTTAATCGCGTTTTAATCAAAATTATCGAGATTATTTCTCGATCACAAATAATATATCTAAATTTGAATAATATAAGAAAAAACGAAAATTTCTTTTTAATAAATGGAATGAATCAGTGGTGGGTGATACCACAGGTTTAATTTTAGAGAAATCACAATTAAGTTTTTATTTTATTAATTAATTATTCTGTTAATGCTGAAGTCTGAACGTGGTCGTTTTTATTTATTTTCTGATAAGACCCCTTGCGGGGTCGCGTTTCAGGATGGCCGAGCGAGATCACCAACGACGAACAGTTGTTCGACGTTCGTACTCTCTCGTATATCTCTTCAAAGATACGATCACCTGCTCCGAAACCAAAAGCGGACTGAGTGCAAGTATATTTATAGTAGGCCGCATAAAATTCTTCTTACGGAAAAGTCTATAGTCGCGTGTCCCTCTCGCGGCGATGGCGCCGTACTACCTCATATTCTCGCGCCCCGACCGCCCCGCGGCACTTCATGCGCGTCACTTTTCACGCGTCGCTGCACACGGAAAGAGCGACTCCAGGGATGAATAATGTCTCGATTCGATCAAATCGGTAATCAGAATTTATATTAATTTTGTATTTACAACTAATTGCAATATTCAACTGTCGCGTAAATTCGACACACTCACGCTAATTATCAAGTCGAACGCGCGTGTATTTCGTAAGAAATCTGTCGGTTGAAAATGTATCGCGCGAATATAATCGACAATTATATTTTCGAATCTGTATCTATAATATCATCTTGCCCATTTAACTTGCATTGCAATGCGAAGTAACACCGCGAGCATATATTTCGAAACACGCGAAATGTGACGCACTTAATGTGACGCCAAGAGACGTACGCCGCATAGCGTCGCTTTTGGTGCGCGGAAAGCGACGCCGCTATATATTAATTGCACTTACGTTTCGTTTATCAGAAATGCGGTAGAAACAGAAACAGAAAGGTCTCCAAACGAGAGCGTCGTAATTCCTTCAATTGGCAAATGCACATTTAATTGTATTAATTTTGCAATCTAATTCTTACATACCTAATATATATAGATTCGGCACTCGCATGCTTCTGATTCGGTCGAACGCGACGACGGGCGGCAGCGACGGCTACACATCTTGCTTTTCGAGCGAGTATTTCGCGATCTCTGCTTTTCGTTCGAAAAGCAAGATGTGTATAGCGTCACTGCGTCACTGCGCCGTCGCTGTCGCCGCCGCCCGCCGCCGCGTCGCCGCGGCGCTCGTTTCGTTTTGACCGCGCGAGAGAGAAGCGCGTCGCTTTGCCAATTAATTGGTAAGTCGATACTTGCATTAAATCTTGCATCTAACTCTTGCATAATATAGATTCGGCACTTACACGCTTATATGATTCGGTCAAACGCGTATTTCGCGATATTCGTTCGAAAAGCAAGATGTATAGCGTCACTGCGCCGTCGCTGTCGCTGTCGCCGCCGCCGCCGCCGCCGCGACGTCGCGGCGCTCGTTTCGCTTGTAGTTGGCCGTGCGCGAGACGAAGCGCGCCGCTTCGCCATCTTAATTACGTTAATGTTTCAATTGCAGGACGCGGCGGACGTGGAGCAGACCGTCTCCGGAACGAGGGATTCCTTCAATCGGTAAGAGACATTTGTATCGATCTAATTCGCGTAATAGATTCGGGCACTTCCACGATGATTCGGTCGACTATTTCGCAATACGCTTTCGTTCGGCTAAAAATCGAGACATGTAGCGTCGACGCGACGCGGACGCCGCTGCGCCGCCGCCGTGCATTGTCGCGTCGGCGTCGCCGCGGCGCTCATTTCGTAGTAAAGTTAATCGCACGCGGGACGAAGTGTTCGTCTCATTTTAATCGCACTCACACGTTTTATTTGCAGGACACGGAGTGGATCGGCTACGGAATTAACGAGTGCAGGCGTCGCGACTCATTTAATTGGTAATAGCGAAACTTCTATTAATTTTACATATGTTGATTTCTTATAATATTTAACGCCATCGCATAATATATACTCACTCGAGAATAAACAAGACTATTGGCTATTTACTTTATTGACTATTTTTTTTTGCAAGTGAGTATATATGGATTTAGCACTCGCACGCTGATAATTTGATCGAACGAGTATTTCGTAATACTCGTTCACTGAAAATCAAGATACATGTTTAGCGTCGCCGCATCGTCATTTGTTTCGCGTAAAGTTAACTGCGTAGAAGGCGAAACTGTTTCGCCATTTTAATTGCATTAATTTTATTTGCAGAACGCGACGGATACAGAAAGGAGCGACTCTAGAATCAGTCGTGATTTATTCCGTGAGAACTTCGAGGGAATCATTTTAATTGCATGATAATTTGAACAGTTTGAGAGGAGGATCAATCTTTTGCAGTAAATATTTCTTACTTTTTTAAAATTAATCATTTCTTTCCATTTATTTTAATCGTTTTATTTTGTAGATTTAAAAGTAAGAGAAAAAGAATTAATTTAAAATTTTATATATTTTTATTTTTGTGGAATTCATTTCCAAAGAAGTATAATTATTAAAAAAATATTTAATAAAGAGATAAATAAAAAGTTCGATGTACATATAAATTACCTTTTGAAACTAATTATTTGGAATATTTTGTTTTAATTTGAATCAGAAGGCCTGACAACTCAAACATTTTAAGAGGACGAAGAGACGTGATATAGATGTTCTGAGAGAAAAAAGAAGAGGAGCCTAGGAGATGGCCTAGGAGAGGCATCGGGCACTAGCGGAGCAACTTTGGGGTGAATATAATTTTTTACCTCTATAAAATTAATTATAGTTCTTTCCCATTTATTTTATTTATTTCGTTATTATAAATTTCGTTTTTTATCTAAATAAATTAATAATTAGAGAAAGAAAATTACACTTAAAATTTTATAAAAGGTTATTCTTGTATAAATTTTTTGGAAATTAAGTAATTATATTATATAGAGATAAATATCTCTAATTAAAAGCTGAATAAAAAATTTAATGCGCGTAAGAATTATCTTTTGAATAGTTGATTATTTTAAGCGCTGTTTTAATTTGAATGTTATGCTTGTGTGTTACAGTATCATCGTAGCTTCGTGGCAGATCCTCCGCTCATTGCTTCGGGTTGGTGAGTGACAAATTTTTTTATAAAAGGAGTAACAAATCTGTGAAACGTGTATTAGATGTATATTTATATATTATATCCATATAATAGAACTATAGATGAATGGAACTTTTCACAGATCTGTTACTTTAAAATTAGACCAAATCAAATTGATAGACTAGATCAAATTAGGGCGAATAATTAATCCTGGAACACTATCAAATATTGATTTATTATGTTTACGAGATCATTCCCTCTTTACAATGAAACTCATTATGTCGACGCATTATTGATGCGTCTAATGTTCATTGCATCGCAGAACATTAACCGCGAAATAAACTAGTCGCTTGAAATTGAACTTCTATGAACCTAGCACTCCTACCATTAAAAAAAGTTCGATATGTCTATATGCCCATTAATTAAGTGTTAATTTATTGCTTCTACTCATTTGTAGAAAATTAACATTAAAAGTGGATGCTGATTTCACGTTACACTAACACTCCCGAAAGACACATGCATGTGTGTATGTAAAAAAGTAAATGGATAGGAAATATTAAAAGAAAATTACTGAAATAATTCTGAGTAAGAAGAATTTTTTATAATAATTAAACTTATTTTGCAAATTTCTCTCTCTCTCTCTTTTTCTCTTTCTCCGTATCTTCTCCTGTCTACCTTATTTTAATATTCCTCCAGGATTAAATATCACGTGAATTATGTGGCGCAAAATAGCAAATAGTAATACATATAAATAAATTCAGTATGTATCACGAATTAATGAAAAAGATTGCAGATTAAAAATGTAATAAATTACACTATTATTGTTAATTATATATATTTTGATTGCATATTTTTAACGCGCCAATTTTATCCTAATTTTTTCTAGTCTATCTATCTGGCATCTTCTTTTATAATCTGTATTAATATAAAAAACAGAACAATATTAGAGTAAGATCCAGTGAATAATTTATTCACTGGACAGAATTTTTTATGTAAAATTATTTTTAATTTAATAATTTTTATATCAACTATATTGAATTGCATAATGTACAATTTTAAATAATAATGTATTCTTGATATATTAATTTTGATAACATTTTGCATTACAATAACGAGATAATTATCTAAATATATATAAAATACTTATAAATATATATGACAAATTAATCAATTTATTAAAGACAAATGTTTTCTATTGTTTCATGTTTTTACATTATGCTATTCAAATTGATATATCGATAATTGATATATAATCGCAATAATGGCGACAAATTTGATTAAAACGCGATTAATGTAATTCTTTTCAATCTCGATTATCAATTTTGAGGATTCTTTTTTACTTTCTATTGTTTTGGTCGAATTATAATTCTCGTTTGAAGAAGCTAATACGCATATCGTTTAGAAATATAATGCAAAATTAAGTTAAATTTAATTAATATATTTTACTAATGAATATGGTACGTTGTTTAATTTTTTCCTGTACGATTAATGTGCTCTTAATTATCGTAACATAATAACTGCTATGAATCAACTAGCAAAGGAGTTTATCTCCTCATTCTCTGACATTTAGAAGGATTTGGCCAAAAACAACATAATAGATAGGTCGAATCTGGTCAGAAGGAACTACGAAAATTACAAAAATACCACATGTTATAAGGTCTATTGATCAAAATGAATGTAGACCTTTTCCTGTGGTATATGGTGTACTACAGAAATTATATGTTACAATATTATGATTGGGAGGTTACTAATAATCGGGAGGGTAAACTTGCTCGCAAATTATATAAATTGCGAGTTCTTATGTTTTTCAAATTATTGTATATTTTTTATATTTTTCTTAATCGCGGTTAGGCTATCCCATTGGATTTAATCAACAGGATATATATGTATTAGGTACTCACGTATCAGAATCCGCGGTTTTGCTCCACATTTGTGTAATACGGTAAAAATACGGGTAGGTAGGAATATGCAAATAGGTAGGTAAATAAATAAAAATACGGGTAGATAGGATAATAGATAAGAAATACGGATATACGATAGATAAGAAAATCGGGAATAATTAACTAACGATAATTAAATGTTTTAAAACTAAAAATGCTACACGTTAAATGATATTCATCGCCGCAATATTACTTTTTTTTTAAAGTTGAATACTACTTTTAAACTGAACATAGTACCTAAACTATACATGTATAATATGTAAAATATGTGGAAATATATATAGACATGTATCAATTTCATATTTGATGATTAGAAAAAAAGGTTTAAAATTAATTTCAAATTTTATTCAATTTTTAGCCCCTAAGAAATTAATTCTTTTGCGTAAAATTATATACTGTTATAAATGATGTTGATTGATATTGATGATGTTTAATTGTGTTGTAAACAAAATTATATGTAATATTAAATATCATATAAAATTCATATAATACTATATCCAGATAAATGTCGTCATCACTTTTATATGATGATTACCAATAAATTATCTATATTTTAAACTATTTATATACATATACATATTAAATATCTATTTGATGCTAATGGCATTTATTTGATCTTAGTAAGCCAAATAAAGTAAATTATGTAAATTACGCAAAATTGATACAAACGCGTATGATAACAAGAAGTTTATTAAATTAATATTTTTGTTGAATGTTTAATTTTTAAATTCTTTGTTTTTAGATTTTATTTTGAATATTAAAAAGTCATTAATAGTTTTAGATTATTTTAAAGTTAAAATTTGGTGTTTAAAATTATTTTCAATTTTTTATAGCAGTTTATTACAAATTTATTAAATAAGATAGTGAAGATTCTAATTTTAACTGATCCAATGATCAAATATTAATTTCTTGTTCGCGAAATATCTCAGCGATGAAATCTCATTCCTCGCGTCAGGTGGATATTAGCAAATGCATGTTTGTGGTACCGATTTATGGAACTTGTGGTACCGATGGAATGTCGAAATAATCTCCATCGTGGAGAGTTAATTCTCGTTGATTTCCACGAGATCCATCCATGAGGTTCGTTGTCTCGTTGAAAGTTATGGAGTTTGTTACAGGGTTGAAATTAATCCGCAGTTTTCTCAAAAATCTTGATTTTGGTAATGAATCAGTTACGAACTATATATGTTTTAAAATCGAATCGTGAAATTAAATTAATAATATATTTTGAGAGAAAATGTTTTTTCCTTTTTTGCTAAATGTTCTCCCATTAGTAACAATATTAATATCAAAATTGTCTTAATAATAATAAGACATAGAATAAATGAATATAATGATTATTTGTATACATTTAATTATTAAGTAAACAAACTCAAACACTTTTTTATCATTAATTTGCATATTTTTTAGTGATTATTTTAACAAAAACATGGTTACGGACGTATACATTTAATCCTCTTAATCAACAAATTTTTTTTAGGTATTGGACATCCCACCATTCTTCAGAATATTATAATAATTTAGATATAGCAATTTATACTGTTTTATAATAAAATACATGCATATATATATAATTGTTTTACAAATTTTAATTTTTTTGTTGACTTAGACTACAATTAGATCATTTTGCAAACAAGATTTGTACTTTTTTATTTTAAGAATTTTATCTTAAATACATGAATGTAATTAGAAATGTGCGGTTACAATAAATTCGAGATAAGTTAAATAAGTACCCTCATATTAGTGAGATATCAACAATTAAAATGTTTTAAATGTTCTAAAAAAAAGGGAATAGTTAAGATTTATATTGCTAAAGTTTTTACAGTATACAATTTTTTAAAATTCCACTATTATCGGGTCCGATTTATCTCGAACAGTTGGTACCCGAGAACATTTGTACCCGCATATATATATAATAAGCTATAACGCATGTATTTTATTATTATTAAATATATTCTTTCGTAACCATATATTATTCTATAAGAATCATTCTATCCATGCATTTCTCAATAAAAAGACTAATTTTTAATAATGGAAGAACATATTTTTTGTATGCAAATGTGCGTATTTTTAAAATTACGTATTAAAAGTAAAAATAGTATCTGTCATTGATACGCTGCAAAAATTATTACTATCGCAATCTGGAAGATTCGAAATTCGTTTTATCCTGATCGCTGTTGTTCAACGGATAGCTTAACTTTTTTTTTTGCAAATCTTGTGGAATTCAATGTAGAATTAGAACACGTTTTTGCTTTCCACTGTGAAGATTATTCTTCTTTGTATCGGTTATTCAAAGGAAAGATTTTAACGTAGTTGTTGACCAGTTATCTATCTCTGAATATGATCAAAACGTAGTCATTTCTCACTGTCTTTTAAGTTTCAAAGCTTTAAAAAATAATGCCTTAAAGGTAACCATTTATATGCATTTAATTCATTTGTTCTTGCTTTAATCAGTATTAACTTTTAGCTTATAATTTGATCATTGGCTTATCCTAAAACTTTGTTCATTGATTATTTCCATAGAAAATTTTGTAAAATTCCTCAATATTGGAATCATAGAAAAACATAACAGATAAATTTATTAACAATTTTCTTTGTTAATTGCGATATTGTTCACGTTAGATCAAACGTAATAAGTTTTATATAATCGAAAATTGATAATTAAAAATAAATACAACTTAATTTTCGTCAATATTTTTTAATTTATTCGTTTTTATATTCCATCATTCAGGTAATTATGGTAACTAGGTTTAATAAAATTCATGTTATCATACGTTTTCAAAGTTTTTTAATATAATTTGATATTATTAAAATTTTTTAATTATGCAATTAATAATATTGTTTTTATTATATTTTATAATTTTGTATATCACATATTATATTGTAAACATCATATATTTTATAATTATTGTAGTTTAATATTAAATTGTATAAAAGATTAGTATTAAAGACAGAATTTAAAATTTATATTTTAACGAGACATAATTATATAAATAATAATGAAACAAATAAAGAAACAAAAATAAATAAAAAATAAATATATAAAACAAAAAGCACTTACAAAGACTGTGCTCTGTTATACACTGGTTCTGAAAATCTGTAATATACGTAATGTGAATTGTAGATTTTTAGTACTGGCAATATATATCGGAATACGATCAAAGAAAAGAGGAATTGTAATTGGCGGGGATAGTGGAGGGCCTCTACAGATTGATCTATTTCTGTATATATTTAATATATAAAACTAATACTAAATTCAAGTAATAAATAAAAAATTCTTGATTAAAACTTAAAATTACGTAAAATTTGTCATATGATATTCAGAATTGTAAAGTCTGATCTTTTGTAAAATTAACGCTGAAAAATTCATCTTTAATTGCTACTTTTATTATCGAGTTTATTCATTTTTTAAATATATTTTAGAGCATATTACTTTTTTTTATGGCATTATGTATGCTTTTTTCTACTGCCTTTTTATATATTTTACATATAGAAACACTATTAAAATGTATTACTAAAATATACTTAGTGCTTTTTAAAATAAAAATTTGCTTTTTAACAGACAAATAAACTTTAACTTATTACAATTTATTAAAAAATACTTAATGCTTTTTTATCAGGTCTTCATATTTTTATATATTCTCCTTTACGCGGTTTTACTAAAATGAATGAGTTCGTGCATTAAAATGAATGAAGGTTGTCCAGCAAAAGAACGATATTTCTTTTTAACGAAATTGAAATTCCTTTTCCACTCGCCGCAGGCCGCAGCTGTCGTCGCTCGTCGCCTATTATATCAGCCTTTGGGTGTAATATGAGAGAATCGAAGAGCACAAACAGAACGTCAGAGCGAGCGCTGACGACTCATTCTCGTGTCATTCACAGCTTCACCCTAGTTGTCAGAGGGGAAGTAAGACAATCGGCTGAACGTAATTTCCACAGAGTCGCCAACGCTCTGCTGACGTGCGCCGTTTTCTCCCGTCGCGTGACATGGCGATTTAGTAGTTCTCGTATCCTAATTAAGAACTCCATTTCGCGATTCTTATTTCCGATAGAATCCAACGAGGTCGATGTTACCTGCGGAAGTTACTCGCAATTGGAAACTCCAGGCATTCGACGTGCGGTCGTTGAGCAAAATGGACATTGATTCAAAGCTAGCTTGATAATATATGCGAACGATTTACGTTAACACTTTATTAGATACTTAATTAACAGAATTTTACAGTTAAATAATTTTGATTTTGCCACAGAAATCAATATCTCCAAGAAAATTTAATACACAAAAAATATTCTGTTTATGTAGTTTATCGAGAAAAATTTTTGTTATTAATCGATTCTTTGTAAATATTATTAAATTAATTACTATTATATTTAAACCAGGTTTTCTTTGAAAATTGCGCAATTATTAGAATTGCACAATTGAATCGCGAAGAAATCTGCGAAAGCATGCGCGTGTCGTTTCGAAAACGAAAATCGTTTAGCGTTTTCTTGCATACGGTAGAGCTTTAGGTTGTGAGATTCATCAAGTTAATCTTTGATGTTTCATTAAGTAATGGCCGCAGAGTTCAGTTACCGTTGGATATATCTCGTTCATTCCTGACTTCTACGGTCGGTTTGCCTTTCCCGCGCATCACCGTAATTAAAGTCAATATTATAGCTGCAGTACTTACCTAGGATGATAACAGGAAAGTAGAACATCGGGAAGTCTAAGTAAAGCGGAAGGATATTCAAGGAAGCGTTTACACATACTTATGCGTTGTGTGTGTGTATATATGTATATATTTATAATCGCGGTCATCATAAAAGTACAATAATAGCTTTATATCAAATCACAAGGAGAAAGTCAATATTCACACGAGTAGGCGTGGGCGATGGCTTTCGAGAATATCGATTCGCGGATCGTTGCGTACAGTTCTTTTTTACTTCTCCCTTTTTGTGTTCATTCGTTTGTTTCTTTTTTTCTTCTTTTTTTTTCTTAACGACTTCCCTCCTCTCATGCGATCCCAACGAAACGGGGAAAGAATGGATACGAGCGAGAATTAAAGAAATAAAGTAAGAACAACGCGGAAAGTGGGATACTAAACAAAACATCGGAATAGACAATCAAGTAATAACAACAAACAGTTTACAAAACGCATTGCTTGTGTCGACGGCATGTGTTGTATCAGCTCGGGAGGTACTGGAATGTGACGACTGATGTCACAGACGCGTCGGATAACTGGGCGATCGCAGTAAGAGATCCGTTGGTTCCTTTCGGGCGTGCGAATTGTTTGTCGATTAGTCGAGACAATCAGTTTTTAAGGTGGGAGAACGAAGCTCACACACGTGCGACAATCTTCTTTCTTCTCTTCCTCCATTTCAGTTTTTCCGCCTCGTTTTCCTTCTTTCTGATCATCTCGCTATATCGTTTCTTTCGCTTCCCCCTCCTGATCCTTGCGATTACTCCCCTTTGTTCGCGCTCACTTGTTACTATTATCATTTATACAAATATATAACAATATCCATTCATAATTCACAATTAACGATTACGATTACGTGGTCCGTGGTTCAGCCTAATGTACGGAGGCCACTTTACATACATGTCTCTTCACCCTTACTTAACGGGGGAGGGGTGATGGTAGCCTTCCGGAAGAGAGGTGAAGAAAGAGACGCGCTTTTGTCCTTTCGATAACTCGGTCTTCGATCTCGGGCGTCAGGAAGAAATGTTGCGCGAGGAAAAAATCGACAGACAGTTAAAGAATGCTAATTAAACGAACTAGATTGCTCTCTCGACTCTCGCAACGCGCAACGATTGAAAACGTATGTCATGTTTTATCCGTCGTTTGAATGAGGTTCTACTTGCTCGCGAATAGACGCGACGATGATATATATAGTCGACGAGATAATCGACGAAGGCTCGGCGTTATTTCGGAGACAGAAAGCGTCGGAGGGGGAACGCGAAAGGATGTGGAAACAAGGGTGTCACTAATCAGGCACTTCATAAATGTCCTTCACCCTTTTTTTTTTCTCCGTGTTTCGGATCGTTATCCGTATGTCGGAAGTGTCTCGGTGTGCGCGACGATGGTATCGGCGACGCACTTGACAACTTGATGACGGGCAAAATGTATCTCTAGCTAAAACACATTCCTTGTAACATTCGCACATTCACGCGACCGCACTATACGGCCATGTAAACAACAGTCACGCTTGCTCTCACTCTCTCTCTTTCTCCCTCTCTTTCATTATGTTCAATCATACAACACTCTACGGAGTTCTACTATCACGTTTTCGACGAATCTTCTTTTACTTGCTGCTCCTCCTCCTCCTTCTCCCTCTTCAATTCTTTCCTCCCCGCTGCGTATTTACCACCATTTTCCTATTTTCCTTGTCATCACATGTATGGGCTATCCTTGGACCTCGCTAATGCGAAAGCACGTAACTTCTGACTCGCGAACCAATCACAATCGAGATACGTCGATCTCCCTGCGACTCTTCGACAAGAGGTCATTAGCTACGTCACCGTTAACGAAATCTAGGTCATCAGCTCTGTCGAATCGTCGGCGTCCACATCTTCGGACGGTTCCATCTTCACGGCAAGCTGCGTGTATCCCATATTGGTCTCCCTTCTGCCGGACCAAGCCTGTGAAGGCAACAGGGACGCACATTTACTTCTTCTGACAAATTTATTTTTCGAAAACTGTGTAAATTAGATTTCCAACTATAAATTTAAATGTAATACCCTAACATAAATTCGTATATTTTTCAAATTTGTTTTTTTTTTTTACTGTATGTATACCTGAAGAGCGACAAATATCATCGCAAATAACGCAATCGATGCTAAGCAAATGGCGACTGCCATGGTTGTGGCTGCTGTTACGGCGAGCGAAGCTGAATCGTTGTTATTCGTTCTGCCGTAATTGTTGTACGTCTCAGAGATTGCGGCATTGGCCGAGAACTCTGTCCCCGGTACCCTCCTTTTACCAGCTGGCGAGCTGTTCCTGCAGCCGCCTATAACATTAAAAATATATCTTTAATAACTATATAAAGACATCACAATGATAAAGGTTATATACACACACACACACACATATATATATTAATATTAATAAAACATTAACTCAGTGTCAGAAAAAATATTCTACATTTAAAGAAGTTGTATCTTTCGTAATAAAAAAATTGTTTGATAGCAGAATAATGTTAATTATAAGAAATGAAAAATAAATATCAATATATATACATTTTATTAACACAAACTTAATATCAAGATGTGAAAATTACCGGTTTCTGGATCACAGAGACAACACTCCTCAGCCTGAGGCCCCTTTTCGTTACCCGTGCAGCATGGAACGCACTGATTGTTCAGTTTGTCCAAGTGCAGTGGCGGCGAGCACGCGGCACAACTGAATTTGCCGGGACCGGTGCATCTACGGCAATCAGAATGACAGCTCTTGCAGAGCTGAGTCAAGGAATCGTAGTACTGCGCCCCTAAGCACTCCATACATAATCCACCTTCCAACATCGAATGGGGTGGACAAGAAGTGCATTCTAATGGGCCTTCGCCTGGAACAAATGATTTTCCGTTAAAGTAAAAAAAAAAAACGTAAATTTAATCATTTTAATCGATCGACGATTGACCGATTGTAACTCACCCTTGCACGTGCGGCAATAATGATGACATTTCTGACAACCGAAGTTCGATTTAAAGAACCCTTCCGGACACTCGGGATGGCATTCGCCGGCTGCCAGTTGCCAGCCCCTCGGACAAGTAACGCATTGATCTCTTCTGGGCCCCGAGCACGTTTTACACGACAAGTAACACTTGGCACATTGACCTCTGTCACTGTAATAACTAAAACCAAAGAGAAAAAACAAAAAAGACATACCGATACTGTCTCGTTACCGATCTACTCGGCTACAACGCCGATTGCTCATCTTACCCTGGCGCGCAGGACGACCTGCATTCTCCGCTCTGCAGCTGCAGCCCGTCTTGACACGCTGTGCAATTCAGACGAGACACGCAGCTCTTGCAAGTGTGCAAGCAAGGAACGCAAACCGGTCGCGAGGGTTGCACCACGGAGTAGTACGCGTCATCGCACTGGGACACGCAACGTTTGCCTTGAAGAAGTAACGGATTCGGGCAGGATATGCAATGATCCTCCGTAGAGCCGGCGCAGGTCTCGCAGGACGAGTGGCAGGATTTGCACTGACCGTCCTCGTAATATTGGCCCGTGTTGCAATTGCTGCGACTCTCGGGCGCGCACAAGCCCTTCTTGTTGAGGCTCCAGCCCTCGATGCAGCTGGTGCAGCTCAGTGTGCTGCAGGTTGCACAGCCGGGCGGACACGCTACACATTCGCGTCGCTTCTTGTCCGCGCTGTAACCCGCCGGGCACGAGGCGCGACACGTGCCTACGACACATTTGTAGGAGACCGTTTAGCGGGAACTAATTACCGTAACATTTTCGGATATGACGTAGAGTGTCGGATATACGCGATAATTTAAAGCTTTCCGTGCAATATATATATATAAAATTTTTGATGCATATATAAAAACCAAATCTAATATTTAATTTCATTTAAGAAATATTTATATTCTTCGGATATACTTCAATTAATCTAACTTTTTTTCCAATATAATGTTTAACTCTTGTCCACATATCTATATAAAATATTTAAAAAATTTGCAACTACCGTCGAATATTTTTTTCAATTATTTGATAAGTAGATGCTATGTACTATTAAATATTATTGCAAAACATGAATATTTTATAGACCCCTTATATTGTCTGCGTCGTATTTACTTATTGGCCTAACAAATCGCGTACTCACCGTTCAAAGCAAACAGTCCGGTTCGGCAGGCGATACACTGGTTATCCGCCGTGCCGTTACAGGTCTCGCAGGTAGGATGGCACGGCGCGCAATTGTAGTCCTGCGTCTCGTACGTGTAGGGCGGGCACGCGGCGTAACATTTGTTCTCGTGCATCACCAAATGATGCTCGCAGCTGGTGCACTTGTCCGGTCTGTCCTGGCAGCTGGCGCAGTTGGCCTCGCATGGCACGCACGTGCTGTTCTCGGTATCTACGTGGAAAGATTCAAAATCGCGCGTCGCGTTACTCGATGTCTGATTTTTAAGGAGAGAAAATTAGGAAAGAGGAATTCGGAATACGCGAATGCGAAAGTACGAATTAAATCTTTTCTATTCCACGTACTTTCGTAGTAGCCCTCGGGGCACTGCTGAAGACAGACCGCCAGATCGGTGACCCGAAGGTGAGCGGGGGCGCACGAGAGGCAGGAGTCTTGACCTGCACCCGCGCAAATTTCGCAGGATTCGTGACACGGCCAGCAAACGCCGCCCTGATTAGGGAAGCTCCTTGGCGGACAGCGGCTGACGCAAGTGCTGAAAAAGAGATAAGAAACCCTCGCGTTTCTAAAGCGCTTTTTCATTGAAAAGGATCGATGGAGATGTATAAAATGAGGATCGATGAATTCATCGAGCTGTTGTACGTGAAAAATAGATAAATTATAAATATATATAGTACAAAATATTGATGATAAAAGATAGATGAAAAATTTTAATTAAAATATAAAATAGCTCGATATATACAAATGCTCCTACCGTTATAATCCACAGTTTTGGCATTGCGAAATTAGGTTTTAAGTTTTATTAATTTTATAAAGAGCGCATATACAATCAGTGTCAGCATTTGACAACCATGTAACTGTGTTAAAATAAAAAATATGTAAAAGTTTTATGGAAAGAAAATATTTATAAAATCTCATACGCTGTACGAGTACATCGTTCTAATTTCATATTTAAAAATCAGCAAAAACATGCAAAAGTTATATACTTTAAAAAGCGTATATCTCTTAACAAAGACGAGACAGTTGTTTCTTAATCGAAAGAACTCTTAAATCCGTGTACTTACTTATCGAGACGATAATTTTTACAAGCGACGCACTGCGTCGGGCCCTTGCCGTAGCAACCTTGCGCGTCGCACTGAGGATCGCAGTCGTGCAGTATCCTCCTGGTGGTGTCGAGAGAACCGTCCGCTTGCACGGATGACGCCGCCGAAGGTGAATCGAAGGCAGACGCCGACGATACGTCACCGGGTAGATGATTCGACAAGATCGGCGCCGACGAGCCGTCCAGGGTGGCGACGGATGCCTGTAGATTCGACGCAGCGCCTTGGTACGGGCCTTGGTAACTCTGAAAGGTAGACGGAGAAAAGAAGTCCCTGTTGCCCGGATAACCGGACAATTGTAGCGGATCATCGTCTACCGTGAATGGATAATGCACGGAATGGGAGGGGAGGTACGCAGCAGAATGTACCGGGTTAAATTGCCGCGTGCGTATCCGGATCGGGTTCGTCGATGTGCCGTAGAAGATCAGCTGCCACTTCTTCAGGATGCCTGTAACAACGTAACAAGAGGCCCGAGTTATGACGGGACGAGTCTCATACAGTAACGAGATACGTTGAGAAAGACCCTTAAACATGTCAGTCGTAAATAATTCTTGATCGTAAAAAATCGATACAAGTTTCAGAATTGGAGTTATTTTGATAAAAATTACATTGCAATATATTCCTATAGTTTATAATCTTTGAATTGAAAAACAATAAAATTTCAACGATGGAGATATCAATACTAATGTTGATTGGAGATGGATATATTCGAAGAGAACGATTGAATACACAAAACGAAAAATTCTATTTTGCAATTAAAAACAAATATTTGATTTTCCTGAAGCAACCCATACCAATATATAGGTCGTAAAATTCACAAAATTGATCAGGAAATATTGCTAGGAAAATTGATTAGGAAGTAATGCTAAAGGACTTACCTGGTGAATTGACGTGCCGATTTCCAGCATTAATGATCTGTAGAGTCCATCGACCGTCAGCCTTTTCACCCCAGAAGTGTACGCTGAGGAAGGGCCAGTCGTCAAAGTTTGAGCTGAGAACATCGCGCGGCCGCTCGAATAATAGCGTCGAAGTTGTCCCCATCGGCGAGGTCAATAAGAGTCTCAAGTTTCCTCGAGGGAAGAACCTCAGGGAAACCTATTTCATGGTCGAGAATTCGAATTGTGTAGTTTTAAATTGATCAAATCATAGCAGACATAAATTATAATACATTACAATCTTTTAATTGCTCTTAAAAAAATCCGTAGCATAATTTTTTACAATAAATACAAAGAAAATTACTAATCATTTTAAGTGTAAAATCGCGAGAAAATTCCTAAATTAAAACAGTGTAAAGATCTCTAAATAGTAGTTATACATTTAGTATTTATTTATTAATGGCTAAAACTATAGCGACGACTTTTTCCGGCACGCCGATCTTACCTTGCACTGCACATGCTCCAAGAATCGCACCTCGTTCAAGGACCCGGCGCATCCGGTGACATCCATATATGCGCTCAGAGTGTACCCATACGTGGGATCAATCGGTCTCTCCTCGTTGATTTCATCGGACTTACAGATATGCTGGGGCGGCACGTTGGTCCACTGTTCGGCCAGGTTGACCATGGCGCCCGCGTCCATCAGACCATAGCCGAACTTGTGGGAAACCTTTCTCTTTACGCCATTTAGTATCCAGCCCGGCTCGTTGCTTAACGGCTCGGACCTCGAGGTGAGCACCACCAGGTACTGCATGTCACGCCACGTCAGCGTGGGATTCGCCTCGAGGGCGAGGGCGGAGATGCCGGCGGCTAACGGCGCCGAGGCGGATGTCCCGGTGTGCTCCACCGTACAGATGTGATCGGGACGCAGCTTCGCGTCCATGTCCACGGTGGCGACGCTCTTGTCGTTGCCGGGCGTGCCCGACGAGTACGTGGACGCCAAGGTCGAGCTACATTCCTCGAGGTACCACGGCTTGTAGCCGCCCTGTGTCGCGCTCGATATCGACAGCGTGAAGATGCTGTTCGTGTAGCCGTCGCAGTTGCACGAATCGGTGTGTCGACCGCCGTTACCGGACGCCCACACAAAGATCGAGCCCTTACCCTTGCGACCCTGCATGGGAAGAAGAAAGGGTATCGCGAATATTCAGAAAAGATGGGGAACCGCGCGTGACCGACGAAGCGATAGAATGCGTATGGATTACGTTATTTTATAAAATAACATAAAATTTATAACGGCAATAAAGTTAAGTCATAATATAATTTTGAGTATATTATACAAATGATATAACTTCGAAATATAAACCAAATGATAAATATTCTTTCCATTAAGAACTTCATAAGGAAAGAGGAATGGAATTGAATATAAAATAAATTTTGTGCAAAATATATCATTACAACTGTATTTTTTCAATTAGCATTTGTTTCGGAAAATTAAAAACTGAGTTATTTTAACAATCTCGTGGTAAAAAGTTATTTCAATATTATACAATATCATTTAGTTTGCGAAAAACTTACAGGAAACAGAATTTTCAACAGAAAAAAGCAATTCGTAACGCTGTTATTTTGAACAAATTATTTTCTGATGCAAACTGATATTTATTTCTAACCGAAAAAATAATTTAACATGCAACTAAACCAATTTAAATAAAAAGTTGGAATTTTTTTCTATACAATTCTATACAAATAATAATATTTTGTCTGGTATTCGAGCCGTTCGATGTATAAACATAATGCGATAAAAAATATAAATATATAACATAAATAATATAATATAATCTTCGTTTGTGTAATCCGCAACTTTCACTTCAACTTCGTCACTGCGACGACAACGACATCGAAAAAGGGTTTTTAAATCCTCCCGTAGTAATAAAATAAAACGTCGAGGGGTAAAGCTCCCGCGACAGAAAATAAATTGATCCTTTCGCTTCGCGGACGCGCGCAGAAGGTATACGGCGATATATGTAGCTTACGCTCGTCACTCCGTAAATAAACGCCCTCCTAGCGAGAGGGCCCGGGCCGTCGACGGTCTTGCCGTCGTCCTCGGGACCCCAGGAGGCGCTGTATATGTCGATGTGATCAGGATTCAATCCCAGAGCTCTGGCCTCGACGGCGTCGTTTACTGGGCCATCGAGCATTCGCACGCCTGAGAACACGGGAGATATGTGCGTGAACAAGTCCTCCTTCTCTCTTTCTCGTGTATGCCGTGATTTTATCTTACGCGGACTGTCGTGTGCGGATTGTTAATATCGATTTTAAGGATAGGCCGAGCTACGGGAGCTCGGAGTAATATAGAGAAAGAGGGAATGCAGAGTGCGCACTCTGCATTCGATCCAGCAATTAATTCAATTCTTTTTCCCGTTTCTCAATTTTTATTAAATTTATATAAATGGCTTCATATAAGTGATTTTTATGATATAAATATTTTCAGTATAATCGTGTGATTTTAAATAATTTCCCATTTGTCCTCGTTTGCTTTTCTGTCCACGTATTTCACTGTTATTTAAGCCTGCATAATTAGATATTCGTAAATTCATTTGATGGAGAAACTTTAAATTGATTTGCACTATTCTATTTGTATTATTCTGCTTGCTCTATTTCCAAGTATAATTGTTATTTGATTACTGCTACATTAACATGAAACTGAGGATTAAATTGATACGATTTCGGCCGGAGTATCCCGTTTATTTCGGGGGGCTTCAATCTCTTGTCGAAGAATATTCAAAGTAAACGTCAAGCAAATCATGTTTGACCCTATTTACTAAGAATTCATAATCAGATTCACAAATTGTACCGCGGTTTCGGATGAAAATAACCAACAAATTGTATTGTACGTACTTCTATCCCGAAATTCCACCACGTTTTGATCCTCGCACAAAAGTGTTTCTCGTAGGCAAACGACAGTTAATTGTAGCATCGCGGCATTCGCGCCACCAGCGTTATCACGAAAACCACCGCGTTTCGCGGTTCTAACGAAATTTCTCGTCGACGCTATATCGAAATTTCTAATTTCGCCGTGCAGCACGCTTGCACGACCATCAATTCCTCGAATTCAATATCCGGTTAACGCTGGCTGTATCGTTCCGCGCTATCATTTCGGTCCCGCTCTGTTCCACTCGTCGTAAGCCCCGACGGCTTACGGACGTTCGTTTCGCTTCGAAGTGGGTTAACGGAATTAATACAGCTCGATAGCATCGAGTCGGGGAATGGCGGCGAGCGCCCGGAAAACCTGGCCTATTCTTCAGCGGGTACCGAGACGATAAAGCGACCACCGCCAGACCTGACATTCCCAGCGGTCGCTGCACTATTTATTTCCCCCGTGCAGAGCGATTCGCCGGCTAAGTCAGCGCTGGAACGATCCCAGGAGGATTCCGCTCGCTCGGCATAAGAAAAGATAAACACCGCCTTCCGAGACAACGACGTGAAAGCCCCATTCCTTAAATCGCGCATTAAGTGATTACCGGGCATCGATGAGAAGCGCTTTCGCGGATGTAAGATTGACGGCAGTTCGGATAGACCGCGAGCTCGTAATTACCGTCAATCTTCCTCGGCGGCGATTAATGTAACGCGCGTATAAATTTCCAATAATCTTTTTGCGGAAGATATTCGCAATTTCGCGCATCTTCTAGTAATTAACAGCGAGAATAAATGGCAAATGCGCCTCGCGGCAGGATGTTACAGTGCAACACTAAATATATTAAGATTAAAACTAAGTCGAAGCACCGTCGCGTTTCCCGTTAGTTTGAATATTAAATGAGCAAAAGATTTTAGTGTATGTCTCTGTGCCCGCGGAAGAGTCAATGCATCGTCAACGTTTGAACACGCGAGTTGAGATGAGCGCACATTCTCATCACCTGAAATACTAACACACCTGAGTAACAACCTATTTCAAATTTCAACAAAATCCGTCAGAACATAAAATGGCTCTACCAATTTCTAGTTACTCCTAGTATACTTCTAGTATACTCCTGCGTTTATCAAACGCAGGAGTATAAGGAAAAGAAAATATTGATCCCTACCATACATGCGTTATACATATACGTATACATTATATACATTTCAATTTTCGCGTTATCTGCAAAATATACAGATTATAATTTAAGATGATAATTTAATTTTTGTATAACTCTAACGGCATAGTTTATCAAACGTGGCGGCACATTTAAATTTAAAAAATTGATATTTTATAAATCGTATATGAATAGAAAACACGTATTTCTCGCATTAAATAATTTTATGTTAGAAATTCGATATTTTTCCCAGATTCTACTTATAAAATCAATAAAAAGAGGTAATTGAAAAGTTAATAAACAGAAAATTAGAATGTTACACTGTTAAATCTATTGTATCAGATTGAACCTTATTTAAATCGCCACTGCTCCTGTTTAATTAAAGTTATTTTTAACTAAAACAATATAGTTACTTTTAAATAAAACTATAGAATTTAACCTAAATTTAGGTTAAATTTGAACTGTTTTAAATTATTTAACTCCATTATTGTAGGAGTGGCGACTTAAATAAGGTCCAGTTTAATGTTATAGATTTAACAGTGCACATTATTACATATCCAAATTAATACATATCAAAATCGCGATCAGAAATGTTGGAAAAAAATTTTTTTTCTTTTATAAATTTTAAATAGCATTTCTTCAAAATAGTCTTTTAAAATATTATCATTTTCAATCTTCATAAAAAGTATTATCTTTTTTTTTAATATCCTATGGATATTTTAATATTAATAGTCGTTAAGTCACGTATACGACCGATTTAGATTTCGAACAGAAATTCTGCTATGCAATAAAATAACTTCTAAATTTCTTTTATCAAATTATATTTTCGAAATAGCCATAGACGAATAATCTCATTCTTCTTCTTTTTTTCGTGGATAATTTCCATAATTTCCATGTGACTATTTTTATCTAGATTATTTTGATTTTCGATGCGAATGACCTTACCTCCGATACTGGCATTATAAGCGACTCCGACACCGCAGTACTGGTTGAAGGCAACAGCGGCGACTTCACCGGCACATCGAGTGCCGTGCTTGTTGTCGCCGTTATCTCTCGGCATCGGGTCGTCGTCATTGTCGTTGATATCGGTGCTGGCCTGGTGATCGTAGTTGAGCGCGAGATCAGGATGATTGGTCTGGATGCCATCGTCCAAAATCGAAACGACGACACCCTTACCGGTATAGCCCTTCTGCCAGGCCGGGCCGAGGTTCATGTCGTAACCATCTTTGGCGCCGCCGTTCTGCGGAAATGAATTATTGACCTTAATTTAGTCTGAACTATCTAACAAATATATTTTTGTTCACTGTATCGCAATCGGATTTTGTTACTCTTCTTTTAAAACGTACGAAAATTTGAGAATTGACCGATTTTTATGTATTAAAAAGTATGGCTGCTCAAACGTCTTCTTTCACTACTTAAATGTATTTTGTAAGCAAAAAAATTTTTTAAATTAGTTACAATTCAACTCATTACTTCCCTTTAAAATAAAAATTCCATAAATTACTTCCATCTTCATACATTAATAATTATATTTAGCATATAAATTTCATGATTATTTGAAAATTAACGTTAAAGTTTTAAGATTCATTCTTATTTTTCGTAGGTCACAACTGTTTCGGTAAAACAGTTTATTACATATTAAATATACATTCCATTATACTTCCGTAACTGTAAAAGCATTTTGCATTGTATTCTAAGTGCAAAAAATAGTTTGTTTTAGCCAAAGATTTTGATGATAAATCGCACATGATGCGATACATGATTCTTTGACAGGAATTAATTCGCGAATTTCGTGTTACCGTGTATGACTGTTGATTGATATTCGTGTAACGCTATACATCTCCACATGCGCGTATACAATTTCGTGGATTAATGGATTACTAGCCGCACGACAAATTCGGTCGCCACAGCTTTCATAATGCGGTCTCGGTTATACGAGGTAAGATAGCGAACGTTCTCGGCGTTCCATAACAATTGTTATTTTCTAGTGTTAGGAAAATTATTTATTAATTTTCCAACTGTTGTGGAATAAATTTTTTCCTAGATATCTATCAATTTTTTAAAATTATACAATGCATAGATAAAATTAATAGCTCTACACTAAATCTCCGAAAAAGTTTCAGTATTAAAAAGTAAAACTACGCCAGATTTTCATCCGAGATTTTTCGATCTCCAAATACTATATCGCGCGCCATAGCTCTCATAAAAATGTCGACGGCGTTAAAATTCCATACGAATTTTGACAGAGCTATAGCTTCTCCGATATCGCTATCGGTGGCCGGAAAAAAATATATGCGAGCCACGATTCGAACCGCTGCGCCGTGCCGGACGAAGCGCGATTCACATCCCCTAACAAACGTCCATTTTATGCATTTATAATGGATTGATTATTGCGGGGCTCCAGCTACAAATGATGTTTTGCATTTGTGTGCGTCATGAATTCACGTAATAAATATACAGTATGGAAATACGCGAATCTTTCATCCGTGTTTCCCCGGCGATCGCGCGAGTCCGCCGCGGGTATGATCATATCCAAATCGCAGCAAAAAAAAGAATTTATGACAGCGACGCGATAAATTCGTGCGTGCGTAGCATGATATCGCAGACTCTGTAGATTATCCGACAGGAGAGATGAATGGTAAAATAAGTACGACGAAAAGAGAGAAAGAGAGAGAGAAAGAGAGAGAGAGAGAGAGAGGGAGAGAGAATACATCAATCCTAGATGAGTTAAACAATCTATCACTCTAATTGATTCATGGGATATCTGTACTATTATCGGTTGAAAAATAACGATTGTGGCAGTAAAACAAAAATTGCTTCCAAATTTCCTAAAATTTAGAAATAATCTAGACTTTTATAGTGGAAAGAAAATAATGGCAACTCCATCCTCAAAATAAATTATTGCACACAAGTCTCATAAAAAAATATTTTAATACTGCAAGAAATTGTTATTTTGCTAAAAATCTTAATTCCGATGTTGATTACTACATTTTGTCTGCGTATCGAGGATAATCTCGGACTTGTGTTTTGTCGCAACATTTCTGTGTGCAAACGAGTACATATACACGAGTTATATACTTTCGCGAAATGCAAGAACGCGAGGCTATTCTCTAATCTCTACGACTATATTTTTCCGCGTGAACTAAACAGAATTAAAACGGGCACGTCGAATATGTGATGCAAATGCTTTTAACAGTTATTTTATATATAAAAAAAGCTCTTTTTCATTTTTACAAAACATTTTACAGCGATTACAAAAGTACTATGTTATTTATCAAATGAGAAAATGAAGTAAAGCAGTAATGAAGTAATTAAATATATAAGAGTCGTAAATTAAAAAATCAATTCTTCAACTGTATTTTTTTTAATTTACATATATGTAAGTTCCTTTGACGCAAAAATTTCAATTAGGATTTTTTATCTAACAAGTGATTTAAATGAGCGATTTCCAACAAATAATTCATAAACTCACAAAGAACTTCTCCAACAGCAGTATGCTAAAATCTGCTAGAAATAAAAACGGCTGTTTTCCCTTTCGGAACAAAACAAGAATCATGCTTCGAGGAAAGTGCAATTCAGGACACGTTGATGATAGCTAATTTGAAGGGTTTTCGCTTAGAATCTAACGCAAGTCCGCGTCGGGCTAGCGCTGCACGAATGAAGCGCATGGTAAAAGGACAGGAGAGATTTCTCTTGATCCCCGGCTCTCGTACATTACACCCGTAGCTCATCGTGATCGTGAGAAGCAGCGCGGCGCGGTACGTGCTCTCGTCGCGGGAACACACCGGCGACCGGGAATGTGCCAATCTCCGTGTCGATATACCTTTCTCGCTGTTGCTTTTTTACCCGGCCATTCGGGTCCGGGCGCCGCGTCGCACGGTGCCGGCTCCGTTTCCCCTGCAATTCCATTAACTAGATTGCGCATTGTCGTGCTCGCCCGTGAGGAAGACCCGGGGGGCATCGACGCGTGTCCCCGTCGTCCGTGTCAGCGCTTATCTGCCCGGAGATTTCGGCGATACGAGCGGATCAAGGAGAGACAAAGAGCGAATAGTCGAGAGCGCGGCATGCGCTGAGAATGCAACGGGATCAGAACTCGGGATAGTTTGGAGAGGAGGAAACGTGGGCCAATGTGGGCGCGATGTTACCGAGCTGCTGGTCGTAGCGCTATCGCCGTTCCAGCTCGTGGATACAGAATTGTCAACATCAAAACCGTATCCGACTATTGTCGGTTTGATGAAGAGTAGTGGAAATCATTCCATCCACTTTACGTCGCTCTAATAAAAATTTTTATCGAAAAATCTAAAAAAAAAAATAAAATAAAAGATGGCGCTCGGTATATTCCGCGGTTTGTACGAAATACAATTTAAAAAATAATTTTCTTATGCAAAATATTAAAAACTTTGTACAAAAACGCATAGGAATCTCCGATTAGTATCCCGTTTTTCTTTACATTATATACGCGATCCCATCGACCCCTCGGTTGCTTCTTCCTCTCCGATGAACGCAGGCAAAATTATCCAGCGAGAAACGCCAAATTTACGGGTGTCGTGTATAAGAACGCCGTAATCCCATCAGCGTCCTGCAAATGGTGAGGCGGGATGGGTTTGTGCGCGCACACATTGTGGGCGCATATTGTGCCCGGGGAAAGACAATGCGGCCCATTGTCTCTCGCGACGCGTGCGGTCGACCCAGGTAAAAAGAGGACAGGGAAAAAACCCCGCGGCCAAGCGCGCGGGTTTACGACGAGCCGGAGTTGCTCCGGGTTCGTCCGGAGATACTCTTTACCCCGACGTCTTCCACGGTACACGACAAAAGCGATCCGGACGAAACGTCGTTTCCATAGGATGACCATAGACACAAAAATCTAACAATACAAAGTTCGGAATACTCTTATCTATATATAAAGAGAAAAGCGCATCACAAACGAGACTTCTATCCTATTATCCGTATTTTATTTCGAATTTTTGCGAAAGATAACAGGACACACATCGTAAGATAATTTAAATTCAAAATTTTGAAATCTGATATTATAAAAAGAGTAATGTCGAAAAAGTTGATCGCGATTAGACATATGAGAGAAGACTGGATTAGATTCATCAATGATGACTTCATATAATTTTATATTTAATATGTCTAATCTCCTAATAAATTTTATTTTCCGATTCAATCTTCCATTGCATTATATATACAATTATATATATATATATATATATATATATATGTAATCCTTTAAATTATAAAGTTTGTCTATTTTTTGCTTCAAATCTCTTGCCTATGTCTGCAATCATCGAATAGATTTTATTCTTCAATTTGATCCTCCGTCATATTACGGTTTTATTTGTAACATAAAACTGTATTATGAAAAAAATATCTATTTCGATCATATGTTTGCAAATCTTCATATAAGAAAATTTATAATAACCTCTTAATCTCGTTTCTTTTCTCGCCTCGGTAAATTAATAATGTGTCTTCAATTAGCTGTCATTTTGAGAAACATCAATTAGCACATCGATATTAGAAATGTTTAAACAGCACGTAACCGTTCTCAGATATATTCAGACATGCAGTGATGAATAATATGGGAGTAACACTGTGAGATTCGGATCTGGTCAATGAGAAATTTACACTATCTTGTTTTCGGTTATTTCTGTGTTCATGTTGCAGAGAGGGTATTGATATGATATACCATACGGGATATCATAGGTGGTTTATCAGCTTACGTAAGCCCCGGTTCCCTATCGCGCCTCGGGCGACGCTCCGGGTGTCTCACGAACGCCTGCCCTGCATCCCCGTGCTTTTATACGCGGCAGTTTCCACGCCCGGGTTTCGAGGGTCGGCATATTTGGTGGGCATTGCTCTCTGCAAATAGAGAGGAGAGACCCCCGTCCCTCCAGATATCGAGCGTACGCCTGAGCTGCTCAAATTTCATACCACCCGATATTACGTCTATTATGCAAAATCGTAATCTTCGTGATACGCGCGTCCCGCGTTTCTTTAAAAGGCTTCCTGCTCTCAGCCCGCGTCGAATCACGACGTCAGAAGTGAGAAACGTGAACTTTTTTCCTTGCAATACACGTCGGAATAAGCGAGGAGAGAAAAAGGAGCCGAGAGAGAGAGAGAGAGAGAGAGAGAGTGTGCAGAAATGTATTTTTGTAAGTGCGCCCGTTGCGCAAACTGAATTTGTTTATTCCTCATATCGAAAAAGAAATTACATCTATTTTTGCAGCTGATGTCGGTTCGTTCAATCTCGCTCGCATACGAAATGACCTATGCAATGCATCATCGCGGATAAATATATAGGTTTTTTAAAAAAAACTAAACGGGACTTTCTTTCATCTTCTCGCTTTCTTTCTGATTCTTTGATCAATTTGGAGCCGTTTCTTTCTTTGAAGTGAAAATCGCGCATCATCTTCCTTCCCAACTTTTTGATATTCACCTTTGAGATATTCAGCTTAAGTTTCTAATATTTCTTCTTCTGATTCTCGAATTAAAATACTGCCAAAGTACACTCGAGATGAAGCGAAGGATAAGATTTTCCCCGTAAGGGAATTAAGAATTAAAGTAACTACCTCCGGTAACTATGTACCTACGGCATTCGCAAGAACAGGCAATCGGGATGTTCCCTTCGTTTTCTTCGGACGTTCGCCAATGAAAGTAGCCGAACAGTTAGAAGCTCGGGACACTCGATATAATCGAGAACTTCTCGGCAACTTAGGCCGAGACGCCGCGCTGGCGGGCGACGCGTCGGGGAGGGAACAGAGAGAGAGAGAGAAAAGTTTCCGCCGGATATATCGGGCGAGCCTGCCAAAAGCTAGCTACCCGCTTCCGCTGTTTCTCGCCACTCTGCTGCTGTTTTAGACGGCACGGCTGCACGTTATAAGCTGCTTACGCTCCCGCAAGAAAACGCATGTACAGCACAACGGCTCCATTAAGGCACGACTGGTCGCGCGAGAAATAAGTACCAAGTCCGGTCATGCGATGCATCGAGTGTCGAGATTTATTGCTCCTATATATACAGAAAATTCTAGTTCCTTGCGTTTATTATTTTCCATCATTATCTGAAATATCTTCCTCGCTCTATTAAGAACTTAATTTTTTATTTATATATGTTATTTATATAAATGTATTTCATATATATTTATAATTATATTAAAATTATATAGACATGTGAATTAAATCATATTTAAAATATTTTTAACATCATAAAAGTCGCTATACTTGGCCGAATTCTATTGCGTATTTTACGTTCCTTATCCATATTTATATATAATTTTAATATATTATAATATATTATATAATTATAAATTTAAAAAAGAACGTAAAATACATAATAGAATTCGGCCAAGTATAGCGACTTCTATGATGTTGAAGATATTTTTAAATTATCTAATATTCAACAAAATTAATAAGCATAATTATTTAAAATCAAAGTTACGTATTATTAAGTACTTATTTATCAATTTGATTTCTCAAAAACTTTTGTATTATCGCAAAATAATCTTGAGGTAAAAAAAATACTTGTCTGATATTTTTTATAAACATATAATCTTTTATATAGGAGACACAAGTTAATTAAATTTCAATTTATAACTCGTAATTGTAGACACCGTGTGAAATTTAATAGCAGAATTAAAAGGTAATCTCACTTGGACGTTTTAAACAACAATATACCTCGATCTCTCTTACGCGCTTACCTAATGATCAGCGCCAGAATGATCAGTCTGGAGGGTTAATTTAGAGCGATTAAGCCACGCTATAGAACGGAAGAGCGACGGTTCTCCGCCCGACAGGATCGCGAAGTGGAAGAGGTCTAAAACAACGTCGGGCGCGTTGTTTTCGATAATCTCAGGCCGGCCCGGGCCGCGCCGGATCGATCCCGACGGCTCTCGCTCAATAAGATCGCATTAGTCGCGGCCGCTAATCGGATAACAAACACGCTGATTGACTGTTTGTACGGGATCTGAGGTCATTACTGCGATAATTGTTTATTCGCCCACGATTACTCGAGCCGAGTTATGCGAGTTATGTGAGCGTTTTGCGCAAGATATGTACCTCGCTTAAGTGCATCAACGCAATGGAAACGTAGTCGCGTCTCTTGGTTATTACAACGTAAGATATGCAATGATTCGGTGGATAATTAATCCGCAGCTAAAAATTTAAACACGAACCGTGTCTCTCCGATCTGACTCTCTAATTATTTAAGTGTCAAGATTAAGGGAATAATTGCTCTTCTAGACGACATACCATAATAATAGATGATTTGTGATATTCTCGTTACCGAAATTGTCCAATGAAAATGGAGACGACAAGATCTGTGTGATCGAAATATTTTTAACATCATAAAAGTCGCTATACTTGGCCGAATTCTATGGTGTATTTTACGTTCCTAATATCTTCCTATTTTACGTCCCGTTAAAAATATTGCTCTTACTGCTATTATCTAATTTTACTATCCTTTATTATTATTACCTTTATTATATTATAAAATGGACAATTTTCGATTATATCGTGCGCTAGAGTTACAAACGTCGTCGATTATAATCTTGAAATTGTTACAAACAACGCGTATTATATTTTTCTTGGAGACTTTCGGAAAATACGAGCGTCGTATATAAATTTCTTCGAGTTGACATCATCGATATAGAGTCTTCTCGAGAAAGAAATAATCGGAAGTGTCGAGCGACTTAAGATACCGCATGCAGTCGGTTCGATTCCCGTCACGTATCCTGTCGCGGCAAGTCTGTAACGGTGAGGTGTACTTACCAGGTACCACTGTTCCTTGAAAAGCGGGTCCGTGAACAGGTTTTGAAGTGGCACGCCTCTGTTTCTCTGGCGATGGAACAGGGCGGCCTGCCGCGGGCGCGGACCGAAACCGCCGAAGAAGGGCTGATAATCGGCGTACGCGTAGGACGGGGCGCCGAAGTCGCGCTTCTTGCGCTTCTTCTCGTGCTGCTGCTGGAACCAGTGCACCTGCAACCGAAAGCATACCGGATCTGCAACACGAGTCTTCTTGCGCTTCGACCGCTCTATGATCGACTTCGAGCTACGTCATCGCGTTATAAACTTGAATAACTTGACCGACCTAAAAGCCATTAGCCGCCGGAATACGTTTTGTTATCTCTCACGTCGTTACACTAAGTTCCATAAGTTGCGATATTACAAGGTAATGCGAACCTGTAACGGTCGCAAATTTTCCCATAGTGTGTGCGGGAATATATTTCATCGGTGTCATCAATCGGTTTTTTTTTTGCCGAGCGAAATATGGCACGTGTTAATGATATGATGAGCAAGTATTTATATCAAAAGTGCGAAAGGCAATGCCTCTGGAAAGAGAATTATTAATTACATGTGATTTTAAATTATTATGATGAAATTGATATAAAATTTAATTAAATATAATTGCTATAATACATTGAGACATTAATATCTAAAAATATTAAAGGGATTAAGAGAGAAAGCCATTTATTATTAATATCTACGTATGTCCACTAAATCATCATTACTTCTATCTATTTACTTTTCAAAAATCTAGATTTACGTGACGTTTATATTTTTACACGACGAAATGATTAATGGTTATTACATATAAATAATACTTTTGGTATTATTTTAAAAAATTATTTTATCAATAATTAACAGACAGAAGAAATGCAATTAAAAGAGAGAGAGAAAGAGAAAGACAGAGAAATAAAATTACTTTTTTTTTAAATATAACATGCAACGCAATATGAAATTACTCATAGCACCATCATTGTTTATCGTCTTGTTGATTGGCCAAACAACTATATATTGCGACGCTGCGACGTGGAAATTTCACCAGGGCGGATTGACTCAATCGAGGGTCATAAATCGTACAATCACCGAAAAACGCCTCGGGGAACGAGCTTTAATTCTAGCGCGCGCCGCGTTCCTCCCGTTTCATTCATATCGTCGTGTTGAATCCAGACACGCAATGCGATTCGATGCCCGGTACCGCCGCGCCGACAGATTCACGACCCTCACGCAATTTTGGCGAGACTCCAAATACGCCGGGATTAACCGAGTTAGTTTCACGGTCGTATTGAAGGCGCGCGCCAATGCAGAAATTTTCGAAATTTTCAAACTAGCACAATGAGTGTAAGATAGGAATTTAATCCACGTGCTGTTGCGGATCGATTATTGCACATACTAAAAGGCTCTTAAAATTAAACGGTTATTGCAGTCGTGCAGTAGTAACAGATGTTATCGTATTCTCTTTTGAATTATAAACGGTTGTATAGATAGAGTCAAAATTTCAAATATATTAAAAAATATTAACTCATAAAAGAAAAAAGCGTTAAGTAGAAATTAGTTTGTAGTTTGCTTAAAGTTAATTTTTATTGAGATGCAAATTTCATATTTCATATATAGACGTACACATAAATATTCGATCGAATAAATTATCGAACCATCCATTTAATCATTGATTCATCGAATGTGAAATATCGAGTTGCTTCTTTATAAAAAAAATTAAATAAAATTTAAACGCCGACATAAATCGCCATTCTGGCAGACTATTTAACGAAAGTTAGCTGGAATAATAATTTTCCAATTCAATCAGTCTGTGTAATAACCCCAACAGAAAAAGTTATAAAATTCAATAAACTTACAAAAATATGTGAACGCAAAGAATTCTTTATGTATACTTATTTTCTTCCAATATATTCAGGAAAAACAGTCTCTCAAGTAGCACGAGATTCTTCAAATACACGTGATAAAAAAATTAATAAAAGAAATAAGGTGTCAATAATTAATTCTTTCTAATTTGTATTAAGTTTCGTTTGCATCGATATGAGCTGTGTAACACTTTTCCATCGTAAGTATAAAATGAAACACTGGTCGTCTATTTTTTAACGAACAATTAAGCGGTTAACTAAGCGTGCTGCACAATTAATAAGCAGCCAGTCACGATCGCCGGTAGAACGAGAGAGATTTCCCGGTCACGTATCCGTGGCTTTGCCCAGCCATAAATCCCGGCGATCTCTGAGCGCGGCGCGTTCGGAAAAAAATGTATCTCGCGCGGAAGTTACCCCTGCACGTTCGCCTCGTGCAAATGGCATTTCCCTCGCGATAACGTGTTCCCCGCGAACACCGGCTCATAATTAATGCTATATCGCGCGGTCCCTCGCGATGCATGCGAAGAACTGCATTTCTGTTTCTTTCTTTCTTTCTCTCCTTCCCTTTCTCTTTTCGACACGATATTTTTCCGACCATTTCGCCCTACCCTTCCACTCTGTAATTTTCACCCGCGAGAAGGAGCTTATCGAGACGAGCGACAATGGCGGAAAACGCGGCGACGACAATATTGTCTCTCGAAACAGTGAGATATTTTGCCACGTTCTCGTGAGAGAAGGGACGACGAGGCTTCACCGAGAGTGCACTTAAAGCGACCACCAGGTATTTCCCGCGCGAGTACTAAAGTGATATTATAGTGAAAAATTCGGAAAAAATCTACAGGTACAAGGACGGAATTTCTATAAACTATTTACAGCTGCGATGGATTTATGATTTATTACTGCATAATAATGCAAAAGTAAATTATGTTTTTGAAAGATGACAATATTTGGAAAAATGTACGCGACATAATTGTTAGACTAAATGTTTAAAAATTTTACACAAAGGATAGTTTCGTTAAAATATATAAAAATTAGGTCAGATACAGATCTAAAAATAATTATGTTGGATCATCAAAATAATGTATAACACTGAAGCGCGATAATACTGCAAAAACATTCTTTGACATTCTAGCAACTAGCTTGAACGTCCAACATAATTATTTTCAGATCTGCATCCTACTAAATTTTTTAATACTTCAGCAAAATCGTTCTTTCCATAAAAAAAAGTGCATCTTGCGTCACAAAGTTATAAAACAATTTCCGTCCGTTTGTGAATTTTTTCATAGCTAAAGTTCAACGTTTACCACAACGCTACAATTTAGACTAGAAACAAAAACGCGTTTCTAGTCAATCAAAAAAAGAAAGATATATTTTACCATCCTTTGTGAGGTGTACTGTTACTGTTGAATATTCTGTCACTGTGACAGAATATTTAGCGATAAAAAACTGCATGTAAACGGGGAAATAATTTTTTTGAAAGCGCAAGGGCTACATATTGACATCAGAAAAAAGACAACATTTTTATATGATGGAAAGATGGAACTATTTATGTAACAAATATTACGTAGCTTTCAAAATATCTCAACTCACATCCTTTCTAGGATTTTTGCATTTTGAGATCTACTGACATTTTTCCAGACTCTTCAAAGTCTGAAAATAAAAATTGTCTATCATTCTCTCTCTCAATCTTGTTGTCAAGATAAAGAAGAATTTTTTTAATAAGATAAAATGGCTCGATTACAAAGAATTTCATGAAGTTAAATAAAGAAATTGGGGCAAACATTTAACCAATTTAGTTCTTATCTGGGTACTAAAAAATTATTAAAAATCGACGATACATTTTATGATACATTTTATCTTTAAAAAATTATTGCGTTGCCGTCTTTATAAAAGTTTTAATTCACAATTTTAGTAACTAGTGACCTAGAGTTCTTTCAATTCGGTCGAACATTTAGCTCACACGCCAGGACACGTATTTCGTGCGAAACATTAACGTGCTTCAAGCGAAATCGGCCAATTAAGCTGCTGTTTGCCGAAATGCATGTCGTTTTTGCGTTGACCAATCGTGAAGAGTTTGTTTTACCGAGTGATTTAATGGCGCCTATAGCAATAAATTTTCCAACAATTGTTATAATCCCAGATATCGGCTCGTTAACGCGTCAACTGTCTAATAAATTTGTAAAATATTTCTTTCTCTTTCTCTCAGTCTATTTAATACATATGTGCATATTATATATATATATATATATATATATATATATATACAAAATGTATACGTTACTTGCGATTATAATTATTTTATCCTAACAACATTTATTCTTATCTCTTACGATAACTGTACATTCCGTTATTTTGCTTCTCATGCAAATTTTATGTTAAATCATAATTCCTTTTTTCTAGTAAAAGCAAAGTCCTTAATACGATAACTAAAGCTAATTAAATTTTTCCTTCATTTCACAGAGCTGGAGTAAATCCACTCTCACAAACATTGCTCCTTACTCTTTGAGTATGAAGCAAATCTCGTTCCCGTGTGCATTTCGTAATTAATGTCTCTTAATTAGCAGAATACAAAGATGCGTTGACTTACCCGCGGCTCATCCCTGAGCGCCTTGTGATGCGGCTCGCTCGCGGTGAGGGATCTCTTGTGCAGTCGCTTGTGAGAGAAGAGGTAATAATTCTTCAGGGCGCCGATCTGAAACCGAGAAATAAAGTGTTCTTATTGTTCTGATTCGAGTGCGATTCGAGAGGAACTGGCACCGCACGCGTCCTCGCGCGCAGACGTAAACATGAAGAGGCAAGAGGGTGCTCGCAAGTTTCCCTCTTGCGACTTCTCGATGGCATTTCGATGGTCTTGCGACTCGATATCGTTTCGACTCACAAGTTTGGCAGTAACTCCCGAAGTGTCGTTCCCTGAATTATATGGCGGAACTTGCTAAATCTCGTCTACATTCATCGCGGTATTTTCTGCAAACGATAAATGTCTCTCCCGACGCCTTTCATCCACGATAGATGATATAATCATCGTGAACAGGCATAAAAGATATATAATTGCTTTGAAATTTTTTTTATCATTCAACGTGAAATAATAATGGAGAACTAAATTGAGAGAGACACACGTACGATAAAATATACATGGAAAGAACAATTTTGTTGAAAGATCTAAAAATTTTGCTCAAAACAAATCTGAAAATAATTTTTTGTTGAATCATCAAAATAATTTGTTGGAATGTTAAAATTGACAAACATTGCTATAAAACGTTTTGATATTCTAGCAATCACTTTGACTTTTACACAAAATTATTTTGATTATTGAACAAAAATTATTTTCAGATCTGGATTCGGCAAAATTGTTCTTTTCGTGTATCATTGAAAAATTAGACTTCACAATTTTCAGATATTTATTAGTACAATTATTATTTGTTATGTGACTTCGACATGCCGTGTTTCATTAATGTTAATAATATTAGGGATGAATTGGATGGAAACTCTTTCGTTGTATCAATAATGATAAAATTATCGTAACAAGAGAGCGGCATCGATAACTGATTTTTCAAGTATTGTGTCCACAAGCATCAGTATCAAAGGCTACTGTTTTTGGATTTAGCGAGCAGAGATTACCGAATCGAAAATTAACATTAATGAACGGCATGCACGACGGCGCTTGCAACATTGACTCTCATTTTAGAAGTTTAACGCGATCCATTAGAGATAATTGGCAGCTTATTGAACGCCAGACGGTTGTAATTATATCTATATGTATAGCGCGACATTACGCGACGTTATAGAGTGGCGACGTTTGAGTTTGGTCGGTGATTGTCGATAATTCTAAACGCAGCCACGCTCTAATAGCGTTACGTTTATTGAAAATAATTAATTAATAAGCTACTCCAATCACTGGTCTGTTATTCAGAGAATTAATTATGTCACCAAACACTTATTCAAAATTTGTCATAAAAATAAAAATAGGAAACGTTAAAGCTGATAACATTCATCAGCTGATATCGTTGTTTTCGTCCATTCAATATTATAATATTATTTTGCAAAAGACTGAAGAACTTATTCTCTTCCATCTACATAGAACATTTTTTTACGTTGTATATGTTTATATTATATGTATATCTATACCTTCGTATGCATTCTCTTACATAAGTATACCTTTCAGAATAAGCTAACTGGCCTTAAAGAAGAGAACTAAATTTACATTGGATTTAAATTAAATTTAAATAAATTTGAATTAGATTAACAGACTGATATACGATATTGCCTCTCTTACTTCGCGTTGCTTTACTGCATTTTTTTCATACTAAATAAACCGTATGACGTGATGTTTCGTGCAAACAACGACATGTGTACATGAGTCGCGAGCACAGCTTCTGCGCGCTACTTTGATATGATCCGACATTTCAAGAGGAAGTCGTAAGAACCCACGCTTTCGAAATGGCGCAACTTTCGCCGGCGGAGTTTTCCGGAACTTAGCCGGAACGGGAATCAACCAAAACTGCATCGCGCCGCGAAGTAGAATCACTTCCCGAAGCTGTTTTTGCGCCACCGATGCTTTACACGTGTCGCCTACTTGAAATTCTTCCGCGGCGCCTTCCTTCCGGAGTCGCGGCTCGAAAATTGAAGAGCAATTCGCGAGAAACTCGGGCGCAATTCGCAAAAAAAAAAGAGGACAGCGCTTTATTTTACCATCGAGCTTTACCCGAAATTTTCGCGGTGAGCTCGAGACAGCTACTTCGACGTTCTCTGGACTTCTCGAGGATCTAAGTAGCCCAAGAGTGGCAAAGTGCATCACTTGCTCCTCTCAATCTCGAGTTATCTTTCGTGTGAAAGAGGATTACTTGCCCTAGTTTTTTCACTTTAGCCATTTTTATCTCTTCGGGAAACAGCGATGTATATCGTGTGAATTTATTTGAAAAACTGTAAACTTGCTCTCACTTCATAATAAGGTGATATGTCAGATTTAAAAAATTTTTCATTTTCTTTCCACGTAATATTTTCTTCGCAATATTACATTTTATATCAAATTTTAATTATTATCTATCAATAAATGTTTAAATAATCAATTATAATAATCGATGTGAATTTTGTTAATTTTTGTAAAGTTGTTATTTTTACCGTACAGATTAACAAGATTTTGTTCGAATTAATTTTGTTTGAGATGCAATTTGTGGGAAACCACTCATTTTCAATCGTTTATAACTTATGGATTATGAACCGTGAATTTTTGAACATTTTTATGCGAAGACTCGATTTCAATGGGATAAAAAAAATTTCGTTCGCACGGTTGCCAGCTTCGAGCTACACACTATGTAGCGAAAAAGCGGCGAGGCGCGGAAGGAGATGCGAGGCTATCGCTATCTCTCGAAGATATTCTGCGGACGTGATGGAGCATGCTTCGCCAGCTTCACTAGCGGGCGTTATAACTCCGGCTGGCGACGACGCCGGAAGGCCCGTTCGCATATTTCCGTATTCCGCCGGCAATTTTACGTCCAACTTGTGCGCGGCACGCTCGTTGGCTCCATGACGCAAATTTCACAAGGGCGGGTCAAGGACTCGCTCGAGGGCTTCCTCCTTCCGAAGCGCGGCCGAACGGCGCCTGCCCGCCGAAATTCTCGCTCGACCATGCGGAATTTTGATAATATTCCCAATTATTTCGCGACCATGGAACGGAGGCGCCGCCGATAATATTTAACCCTAAACTCGACAGTGTATCCTATAAAATACATCTCCGTTCACACGCTTGCAAAGTTTTACGTAAATCGTAATTTATATTGTAAAAAAAAGAATAATTGACGGATTTCAATAATGCTCCTAGAATATAAATTAGCATTAACTTAAACTAATTAAAAAATTTATTCAAAAGTAACTTTTTATCACCTCTAACAAAAATTCATCATCAGAATTTACGACTACACATATGTACATATTTTTATGTTTTATTAGTAATTCTAAAATATCTTAGATTCTCAGTTTTCAAAATGTTGAATTCTCGAACGCGCAGACTTTTTTCTATAGATATTATTGACGATCGACTTTCTTCATGAAGATGACGACGTGAAGGCGAGGTCACGTCGTCGCTACTAAAAATGACGAAGCGCCCAACTTTGACGCGATCTCTCTCTCTCTCCATTGTCGTGGAGACTTGGAGACTCTACAGAAGAGAGTTTTCCCGTGCGTTTGTTACCGGTCGCGTGAGCGATAGTCCCCCTCCGACCTGCTTCTCTAGCTCTATGTCATCCGCTCCATTAACGCCTTACTTCCAGCTTCCAGCTGGAAGGCGGTGCAATAAAGCGAGTAAGACGTTGGCGAATTGGACCTGATTCGTTTTCGGCGCGATTAGCGTAGAAACTACCGCGTGAATCTTCAGAACGTCGCCGCCTTTGTAGCGTCCCATTGTGAACGAATCCGCCCAACTCGAGGTAACTCAGCCCGAACGGCTGCGGGTGACGTCAGTTAAAAATCACGCGAGATCAGCATAATAAAAGCAAAAATAGATTCAATGAGGAACCTTGCGACAATCTCGGTCGAAAATCGAGTTGTCGGAACCGAATGTATAGGATCAGAACAAAGTCAGTCGCACCGTTGAAAGACAGCGGAGCTTCCCCGGTGATGATCAACGTTCCTTTCGAGCGCGTCGTAAAAACCATGCGTCACTCGCGGCGTTAGCCAAATCCTCGATCCCCGCGCCGACCTTGGCGATCTTCCTAAAATCCCTTAAATCCATCCGGTAGCTTTTCCGGAAGCGATAGTGCCGTCGCGTTCTCGCTCGCGTTTCTCCGACGCGCCGCGCCGGTAATCCCGATGGGAGATACTCGTCGCAGCAGCTGCGCACGGGCGCGGAGTAAAAAGACGAGAAAACGGATGAGAACGGGTGGCGATGGTGGTGCAGGAAGCAGAGGTGGGAACCGGCATAGAACGCAGCACAATGCAGCGCAATTTATTAATACTCTGGGACTCGTAGCGCCCTTAGGAGCAAACGGTGAAATAGATATGCCAGCCTCCGAGTGAGCGAGCGAGTGAGCGAACGGAACCTGTTATAAGCCTGAACGGAAATGTCAGGACAAAGTGTCCTGTACAGAACGTACGGCGGCGCAATCTGCACGAGAAAATTGCGGTATAACCAAGCGCGGAAAGACGTCGATTGTACCGTAAAACAAAACGGTTTTTCATTTAATTTGACATGTACTTCGCCTGAACGGAATTCTAATTTAAAAGTTAGTTACAAAGATACTTGGGGAGGAGGGGGGGGGGAAAGGGGGTAAAGGGCGGTAATAGCCCATCGAGTAAGGCCGATGGCTGATAATCAACTTTTAATCGAGTAAAATCGATCGAATAAATTATGTGTGAAAATTACATTTACGAATTTAATTAATTTTAGATCCTAATGGAATTACGGATTTAAAGCTGCTTCGTCATTTTTTTTTGCCACCCTAACCGGGAAGAAATTGACGTCGAGTACGTCAAAGGGACGTCTCTGTCTGATTAAAGATTAATACGGGTAGAAGCGTGATACCGTACAGCAGAATCTCTTTTTACCCGGTAGACTCTCATACGTACATTCTCGTGTATTTTTGAAAGCTGATCTCCCCCACTCATGCCGTTTTCAGCGTGACTAACTTCTATAAGGATCTCGCGAACGTGTATGGGCGGAGAAATCTGACGGCGGACGATAACTGCAGCGAACTTAATTGTAACATCAAGATGATTTCTTTCAGGGAGCTGAACGCGCTTTGATGGCGTACTTAAATCCACTTTATTTATCGAGCCCGAGCTCCCGCGGGATTCAGTACGTCACGGCGCGGAGTCATAAGATCTAAAGAAGAGATAGAGCGAGCGATTCATCATCCCGTGTCTGCAACAAGCTCGGCGTTAAGGCGCGTGCACACTAAGCCGAAATGTTGCTCTTGCTCTATAGCGCGATGAATCGTAAAAGTGAGATGGTCATCTAAAAACAGTCTGCAAATGAGATTCACCTTCAGCTAATTTTCATTTAAGTTTGATCATTTCCATAACTGCTCTCGCGATTAGAAAAGTGGGAAAAACGAGCTTACAATGTTACTAAAGTTAAATACTATCACACAATATTGCTCCAAAATAATTAACTATAAAGTTATTATATGTGTAATAATAATAATAATAATAATATAACTTGAAAGGTAACAGAAGACAAAATAAATATTTCTTTTAAATATCTCTTACATTAAATCGTCTTTTAAATTAAATAAATAAATTAAATTAAATATCTTTAAATTAAATATAATTAAATATAAAATAAATTAAATATCTTTTAAATTAAGTCGTCTCTCCTACTAAAACCACCCGCGTCTCTAAATGGTCACCTTTAAACTAAACCAAACATCGCTGCCGAACTTTTCATTAACTATTATCGAATTCTCATTATATATGTAATAATAATAATAATAATATAATTTGAGAGGTTACAGAAGGCAAAATAAATATTTCTTTGAAATAAATATCTTTTAAATTAAATCAATCGTCTCTCCTACTAAAACTATACGCGCGTCTCTAAATGGTCACCTTTAAACTAAACCAAACATCGCTGCCGAATTCTTCATCAACTGTTATCGAATTCTCTTTGCGATCGTTTGACCAATGGTTAGCCAAATAGTAGCATTTGGTCAATGTTCGAAGGGAGAGAGAGAGAGAGAGGAGATAAAGGTAATTCCGAAATACGCCCGCGTTAGAGAACTGACGGTCGAATCGTGTTCTGCGCAATGTGTGTGCTCTGTGCAGTCGAGGGAACACGTCCGCACAGCAGCGCAAACTTATTCTTCGCCCGCGAACCGCGTGGTTTGCACAGTTTGTACGCGCCTTTAGATCGTTCGTGAGCGCGCGCGCGCGTATTTCCGCCACACTTCCGATTCGTTTCGTGGTAGTAAACTGCAGGTACGGACGTGTATTGCAACTGGGGGAGGGTGTAAAAGGCGGCGGTGGCCGGGATAGCAAGCGTTCTGAACGGCGCTAGATAAGCGGGCAGAGGGCTGGCGGGGTAGTTTGAGAGGGCCACTAAATCAAACCGCTGAAGAATGTCTCACGGTGACCTGCGGGTTATCGCTATAGCTATACCTATATACGCGACATACGCGGATGTTCCCAGCGGGTGCATAGTCTTGTAAGTTGTCATCGCGCGCGGCCAAGTTAAGATTTAACGTGAGAGAAAACGGGAGCGGAGAAGAGATAGGTACGAGTTGAAAAAGTCAATTTCTAAGTTTACTGCATGTTTTCGGACGCTGCATTCGTTCTCCGCGAAATGTCACAAGAATACCGAATTTAGAACTCGGTGATTAATAATCGAGGTTAAACCGCTCGATTCGAAGAAAACGCGCATTAAAGTTAATATAAATTGGGTCAGTATGAATGCAAGTTAAATATTTATCGAATGTGACATAAAAATAAATCTGATTATACACGAAGAGACAAAAATTCCTTCACAAAAAATATATATAAAAAAAAACACCAATTATTTTTGTAGCTTCTGTAAAGTTTGAATTTGTTTTGCTCTAACAGTCGCATTTAATCCTGTTTAATATAGCTGCAATCTTTGCAAAGTGAGGAAAGATCTATATTACGTTCCTCTTTTACGTTTTAATTAAAGTATTAAATGAATGCAGAACAAAATATATATTTTACTTTTAATTAGGTAATGGTAATTTTATCCAATAGTTATGCATTATTCGTAAACAACAGAATGTCACCAATATACGTAAAGGAAAGACTACAAGGAAACTGTCACTCCAAGATATTTATATTCAAAAGTTCAAATACCTATTTTCGCAGAACTTCGGGTTATTCATGCACGTCGATTCATTTATGAATATCAGGTTCGCGATCTCCATTCATGTGCAATAAAAAAAAAAACTGCCGCTCCGTCTTTCTGCTTCAACGTCAGGATCGAGAGAGTTATTCGAATGCGACACCTCGCTGCGACATGACACACGCGCAAGATTCGCATACACGCACGTATGCACGCACGCACGCACGCACACGGAGGTAGGAGTAGGTGGGAATCACTGACAGACCATAGAGAGAATATATCGCGCAAATTGTATCGCAGGCGCATTCGCGGTGCGTGTGCGGCGGTCCGTTCACTCACGTCGTCCGTTCGCCGGGATGTCCGTCCGCCGCAAAGTCCTCCGATCGCGGGGGAACCGGCTCTCGTTACGTAATGCCGACCACGTATCGCCAATACCGCGTTGCCACGATCCCCTATTCAACCCCATCACCGTCAACGCCGCCGTGTGTGCGTTAACGTTATTGCAAATGCGAGGCAGCGCGAATATAATCATCCATCCACCCGACAATGATATACGCTTAAATATATAAATATGATAACGTTAAAATAAAAACAGTGGAGCGGAGAGAGCGAGATTTAACGATCCAATTTGCTGAACGACACTGAAAGCGTGTAAAATCGTGCTCCTACATTCAATTACCCTTTTTATATTTACAAATGGTAAATTAAAAAGAAATAGTCGCAAGTCAACGTTGCGAATTTTCTATTTTGATATACTGAAATAAACAAAAATGCGCAGACAGTAATGGTTTTAAATATTTAGAGATTTCATAGGCAAACAAAACTGCTTACCTAACCTAACCATTTATCGAAGTTACTTTTCAGAATTTCGCAAAACTCAATTAGATAAAATTTCGCCGTAATGTTTATTTAAAATTTAAAAATATCACTTTTAAATATGTTAATGTTCCGCGAATAATAATATATAAATATGATAAAAAACAAAATCATATACGAAACAAGACTTTTTGTTAAAATAAAATAAATAAAAAATCTAGATATATCGCAGGCATTGATGTTGTTTTTCTGCAATGCTGATTGATTGCCAATCCTGTATAAATCGCGAACGCAAATTCGACTCTGTGATGAGTCCGATATTGACAGCTTGACATCTAACGGCAAAAGGAACATCGAAAAATCATTCACCAAGAGGAATAAGCGAGTAAAATGGAAAAGATAAAAGAGAAACATAAAGCGGGAGCACGAAGCGCATAAAATAGATAATGCTGTATGTCTCGCGTTTGAAAAAAGATACGCGCAGTTTCAAAATCAAATAAAGGAACAGGCTTTCGCGATTGTAATTTTACGATCTTTCGCGTATGAGTTCAAAACGCTGTTTTTTTTGTGGTATATACAAAATTATATATAAAGTTACGAGAGATCTTGTTCTGTCAGACATGCAGCGAAAACATTTTTAGAAACCGGCGTTTTTTTATAAGCTGTAGAAGGATTAACCATAAAATAATATGGTCGGTACTGGTTGGCAAGGTGGTAGCTCGAAAAACAAATATCGTTTACCACGGTGTGAGAAACAATATCCTCGAAATCCTTCCTCTTTTTTCCCTTCGTCCCTTCTGCTACACCTTCGATTTTATACCATCTGCTCGCCGTTCATTTATCGGCACAATCACCATGCGCGTTGCACGTAAAGCGACCGCAGACCCTGAATATTTCCGATAGATGCGCGACCGCGAAAAGGAAAGCTTCAAGTTCCGTCTAAGAAAAGCTTAAATATCATATATGATATATATTCAAATCGATAAAATTATGAAAAAAGCCACATGTTAAACTATCAACAAATAGTCAAAATTTCAAACAAAATTATAGCTTTGATTTTTAGCGAAAAATAAACATAATAGCATTTTGTTAGAGAATTAAACGTGCTGCTTTTTTTTAGATCTCCAATTTTATTTGGATTCGCTAACGTGAGAATAATGGGGACAATTACTGCGGCGAACATGTTGAGTTTTTAGTTCACAAGCGCAAAACGCGTCAAAGAAAAGAGACGCAATATCATTGTCGTTAGAGTAGCGTCGCGACGACATCAGCCGCTTATCCGTTCCGTTTCCCATAGCGCTTTTCACAGCGAAGGAGGAAAACGATCGTCCGGAATTATCCGATGGCGCGACGACCCGGAAACGCACCATGCGAAAGTGCTGACGTTAGAGAAATAATATCAGAAACGTGGATCACGAGATAGGAGATCTAGCGGGGCAATAGTGGCTGTCTTTCAAGCGATATCACTGTATTAAACGGGTACTGAGTAATGCGAGAATACAACGCGCATGCAATGCCTACGAATGCAATGCTAACGAATAAATATTTGCGTAAAAATTTCCAATCGATTTCCAATTTCGTTTTAGCCAATAAAAACGTTTTAATTCAGCTTCAAATTCTCAACTCTCGCGCGATTTATTAATCGTGGAGGGAGAGGGCTTTTTTTTTTTTTAAAAAGAGAGAATCATTTGGAACTTTCACTGGTGGAAATATAATTAAGACCGAAACCGCGCGACAACGCTAATCGGTTATCGGCGACCGCCGGTCGTAAAACGTGTCGCGGTCACGACAAATCGGGAATACCCGTCGCGTATATCCAAATGGATATACAGACTGGATGTTCGTTTCTCCAATTTCTCTTTGCGCGTTGATTGAATCCAATTTCCGACGCATTAGTTTCGATTGGTATCGCCATTTCCGGCGGACGCCGCTGTAACATAATTAAATCGATCACGGCCGCTTTCCCTGTTTATAATTAAACGTAGGCGTTGCATTATTGACATTGCGCAATTAATTGGCCAATAATGGTTACACTAGCGGCGCCCGTCATAGCGCACGGCGCCCACCTTCTCGGCATCGACACGGCTGCAACACAATACCACGAGAGCGATGAAATTTTCACACCGCTGTACATTGCGCGACGCATGCAACACGGGGACCGGGCTGGTAATGGGTTAATGCATTTTTACCGAGACTTGCTAAAGAAATGACATTATAGCACATCGTTACGCGTAAAAAATTAAATTCTCCGGCCCGGGGAATGCCGCGCTGCGCGAGTCAGAAATAGCGCCTTCGCATTAACAGGACCGCTGTAACGCACGCAAATGTAACGAGGTCGTAAAAAAGGCTACTTTTCTGTCGCATTTAAAGCGCCGGAAGGCTAGATGATGCCAGCTAGTAAATCTGCATTCGTAAAAAGATATTACGGAGCTTTTCTCGTTAAAAAAATAAAATAAAAACCGTTGTTTCATGTTATGTTATTTATAGCTTTACATTTTAATGCTACTTTTACGATTCAGACAGCGATAACGCAAGTGAAGCGATATCATTTACACGATTGAAATGATGTTTTTCGGCTTGTGCTACATTGCAAATACGACATTTCGGTGCTTTACATACTACTTTGCATAATTGATAACACTGGCCTTTCTGGTATCAAACTACATAGAATAACTTTATGATATTGGCAGCATAATAGATTGACAAACTACTTTCGTTGCGTATTTAAATTAGACTGCAAGGAGTTGGAATTTCGAATGAGAAAAATGATATAGTTGAGAAATACCTATAAAACCGACCGGCGTAGATTACCTCATTATTATCGCCACGTTGAATCATTACTTGCATTACCAATCCCGCAATCAATAACGTACCGTGTGTTAAAAAAAGCAAAGAAAAATCAGACACAAAATTGGGTATAATTCTTGCTGATTTTTTGCGACTATGAAATATAGTTCGATTCTTATTTTACATACCTACGTCGTATTAAAATAAAATGTCTAATCAATAGATAAATAATGTAAAATGATACCAAACAGGAAATTTTGAAGAAACTAAAAAAATCTCGTGTCACAAGCGATATATTTAGCATTATAAATATAAATGAAAAAGAAAATTATAATTAATATAAGTAGAATTATAAATGTATGAAAAGAAAATAGAACTATTGCAACACAGCGTAAGAATCACAAAATTCAACAGAAAATGGGGTACAAAAATAGAGTGCGAAAAATTTTCTAATATTTATTTTATCCGTTTCATAAGAACACAATAATTGTAATCAATTTCGCGTGTTTATTTTTAATTTGTCAATAAATTCTAATTATTACAAGAAAAAATACATATCACGTACATACGTATGAAATAAAATTTCTCTAAAAAAGAAGAAAGTTAAAATGATGTAAAACTTTTTTTCAAATAAGTCGTTTGTGCGAATGCACAGACTAGATTTCAGAATCTTGAGATAACGATCATTCTACACTCTAGCTTTGTTTTAAAAAAATAAAAAGAAGAATATCTATTTTCGTACGAAGATAGTATCAACGAAAGGAAACGTCGGTACGGAATAAGGCAATGGGCGCCGATTGCGCTTGGCGGAACGAGCAAAGCGTGTAACGCGCAGTAAATGGGAAAACTCGTAGCGTAACGTGGAATAAACGGGAAAATCGAAGCGTGACGTTGCGTAATAAATAGGGAAATCCAAAATACCGACGAACCGTGCCCCGAAAAACGGAATGACGTCTGCCATGCTCCCCTCTCTCGTTCGTCGGCAAATAAGCCGACGATTCTCATTCCGGATCGACGGAACACAAAGCGCGAGACGGAAGAGGGAGAATCGGGTAAGCATTCGTTCTGGTAGCAGAGAGCGTTTAACGGCGCGACGAAGATGAGACGGCGCCTCCGTCTTTCCGGAAGGCACGGGGATGAGAGAAGCGGGGCGTGAGCGTGAGGGTGGAGCGTGGCAAAGAGACAGAAGAAGAGAAGGAAATTGCGGTTCAGGAATTCGAGCTTCTGATGCGCGAGATTCCGCGCTACTTTCGGTAATGCTCAGCTGTTTCAGCGCTATTGTATTCGGCGTCGGTGGAATTGACGGAATCGGAGGATGGTCCCTCCCCCGACGCGTATGATATCTACCCCGTTTTCTTCCCCAGAGAATCTATTGTCGAGGGTGATATTGTATGCAACCTTCGTCGCGTTTCCAGACATGACGCGTCGTGTCATTGCGTCTGAATATGACACGTTTTACCTGTTTCCTATCACTTTCTGCCCAGGAAGATCAATTATGTGTTGTATACTTTAAAGATTATTTGCATAATACATAAAATAATTTTTAATCTTATTAATTATAAAATTAGTTGACTTTTTTGCCGCGATTTAAAATCAGATTTAAATGTAAAATTTATAAAATTATACTAAAATTAACAAAAGTGATATAACGGAATTTGCTGTTAATAATAGAGATCAATTCTTCATCATATTTTTTTAGAAATATACTTAGCTATATTTATAATTCTATTTATAAATCAAATAACGTAGAAAATATTCTATATATAAATTAACTTTATGTTATATAAAAGAACAAAACAGACAAAATTATATTCTTATGGAGATTTTTTTCTTTGATAAAAAACATGAATTACTTTATGAATAAATAGTTCTTTCAATATAAATTGCTTTATAAATAAATTATTTTTCCATAAATAATTTTTTCTACAAATTACTTCATAAATAAATTATTGGTTTCATAAATTTTATAAATAAATTATTACAGATATTAGTTCTTAATTTTACAGATAAATTATTATTTTCCGTATTATATGTAAATATTTACGCACAAAATTCTGTATGTTACATTTTTACTTTAATTTGATTTGCTCCTCTTGTCAACCAATATGTTTTTCATAAATGATACTCTTTTCTTCTTTCTCCCGGATATATTTTTCTTCCTTTTTTTCTCTCTCTTCTCTGTGTCCCTCATGCTTCTTACTTTGCGCTAAATCGTCGGGACGCAAGCGTGATCGTAATGTGTGCAAGTAAGCCGAGCAATAAGGGGTGCAGACCACGTTGATGTCGGAAATGTCTTCCGAGTACCTTACGCGTACGATTCTTTCACAATCCTGTCAGATGACAATGACGACAACGTCTTCCTAACGATCCGTCTTTCTTGTCGCGTGGATTCACCGTTTTTTTTTGTCGTGCGGAGAACCAAGAACCACTAGGGGAACGGACTAATGACCGGAAAAACATCCCTCGCGATCTCCGACGTGCATTTCGCTCGGTCGTTTTTTCTTCCCGCTTTGGTTACTTTTTTTTTATTACTACTATTTTCATAAGCTGAATAGCCTGCCGTCCAAAGATGCGGTCAGCATTCAACAAAAAATTATGTAAAAAATTATCTACAATTTAGAAACATAAGATAAAATTTGTAATGTAAAATTCTTTAGCTTCTTCCTATAGATTTATTCAAGTCCTAACTTTAATAGAAATTTAAATCAAGATTTAAATATTTATGTGTTTTATACAACAAATTAAGAAAATACTTTGTGTGCGGTTAAGGTTTGATTGAGACCAAAATTTACGTTCGCCGAGAGATTTGTAGTAGAAAATTCGTGCGACAGGGCAGCCTGTAGACTAACGGAGCCGATTGCCGAGAGATTTTACAGCGCGCGTGAACGCACTGGACTGGGTTCCTTTTTTTCCCCCCGTGATGTTTAATTTCTCCAGCTAAAGGCGGAGCGGAATTACGACCGCAGCAGGAAAAGCGGGATTGCAGCTTGACACGCGAATTTCCGACCCCGTCGACGATAGCCGCAAGTGAGCCTGCTATTTCTCTAAATTCTACCCTATCGATATGTTTACTCGTTCAATATACTCGTTCGTGAGAATCAATATTGAACTAATATCAATCACTGATATTTTTAGAGACGCGTTCATTGAAAACTTTTCAATATCAATATTAATCATAATAAGAAAATTACGGGAATTAATACGTATAATACATGAAATATATCATGTAAGGACATGTATACATTAAATTACTAAAACTCCTACTGTAGATGCATATAATTGTTAAATAATTTTAATGTTTCTTAATATGTTCAAATGTAATTTATTTAATAGACCAAATAAATAATTTGATACGTTGTTAGTTATAATTATTAGATATAATAATTAATAATTCTTTGCAAGAATAATTAAATTATTTTTAATCTTAATTTTGAAATCAAACAAACTGCGATTAAAATAAAAATTTGCATTTAAAAAAAATAAAAGCGTTAACGACACGTCAAGTTGTCCTTGTAAATTACATTTAACAAAAATAATTTTATCCTATGTCCGCTAAGAATATCGAAAGAAAAATGTCGATAGTACCAAAACATTGCTGGAGACACGTCGACTGAATGTATACGTCCGAAATCGTTTTGCCGCACGTTGCAATCGGAAAATCCCCGATAGGAGCCTTATTACATCGGAAAAATTGAAGGACGCGGATTCGCCTTCAACAAGCAACGTGGCGCAACGAAGCTGATGCGCATCGCGACGCGGAAGGGTGAAAAGAGGAAGTTCCGGTCGCGAGACCGACAGACAATTTCCTCGGAGAAGCCCTCGGGGTGACGAGCGACGCTCGCGGCACGTGTCACCACCAGAATACGGAATCGAAAATCGATTTTTGCCGAACGAAAGAGAAACCAAGGAGCCAAAGTAGATTTTAAATATAAATGTACGACGATATAGACGGACAAGTCTGGCGTCGCCGCTACAAATTTCATCGCAAAGATACACGGCAGACATGTGTCTTTCCCTTCTATTCCATGTCCTCGACATGTATTTTATAATGCATGCTCGAATATTTGACGAGTGCAGAGTCTATTTGTATTTAATGAATACTTGACACGAAAGACACGAAAAGTGATTCTGGATTGTTATAATTAAATTTCAACAAAAATCTTGATCTTTTGATGCTAGCTTATATTTCACCATCAATCAAAATCCAGATCGAAGTAATATTAAACAATACAGGTGAGAAGAAAGTCAAGAAAGAAACATTATAATTAGATATCTAAAAGGAAAACTAAAGTTTCGTATCTTCGTGTTTTCTAAAGTTACGAGATTTCGGTGAACTTGAATTGAATTTCGAGAATTTCAAGAAAAAAAAGAGCAAAATATCGTCTCTCTCGAAAGTAAATGTTGAAGTTTATTGTCAAAACATTCAAACGTTGAAGATTAAATTCAATAAAAGGCGAGCTTCAATTAAACTACCGCCGAGAAAAGATCACACGATCGCACAACTTCGCGCCGTTTTCTTAGAAAGTAAAAATCTCTCATGCCACGGTTACAATCCTGAGCAAACGTACGGGCTTGCTATCTGAATCCATTCTCTCGGGCTGGCGTGTGTACCTGACGTCCCGTATTCGGTTTCCACGGCTTATGTCGAGCAGTTTCGTTCTTTCTGGGAAATCATATATCGGATACTTTGCTGCCCATATTCGCGGCAAATCGAGCGCGAGTGAACAATTTTCCCGGGGCATATGGAACAACGAGCCGTAAAACAATGTCAGCCGATGGAAGTATCGAAAGGTGACGGCAAACTGAACTGTCGAATGTAAACGATTTTCTCTGTTCCCTCCTCGTGTTTCATGTAAACGATACAAAGTATAATTGCAAACACGATAAATTAATGTACTTTTTAGAGGCATAGAAGTATCTAATGCAATTAAAAACACGACATTACGTTCTGCGAAAATATGCGTTTTCTTAAAATTAATTCCATTCTAGATGGATCTTTTAATCTTATTAAAAAATCTTAGTAGCAGTATTATTATTGGGAAGATATTTTATGTGATATACTTCTTTCTGCTTTAGACATTTCGTTTCAAGAATAGTTTTAATAATCTCTTCGGTATGACGCATGTGTGCTGTGTAGTACTTGATGGCCGAGACAAGTATGTCTTTCATGGCTGTCGGCTTTAGTTGACGATCGTATGGAAGAGATTAAAAATGAGTTAAAAATTTTAAATTTGCTCCGAGCAAATCGAGCTGAACAGAGATACGAAATTAATGCGCAATTAAATTACAATCTGAATCTTTTCATCTGTCATTATAAACACGAAGCAGAATTATAAAATGTATAATAGAATTCCCCTCTCTTTCTTTCCTACTTCTTCCAAAATAATTACGTTTAATGTTATTATGTCTCAATGCAATTACCAATATGTTAGATGAATAAAAGTTAAACAAAGGCGAGAAATATCCTGTAAAAAAACTTCTGAAAAGTTAAGTTACATGAGAGTTTCTCTCTATCTCTCTTTTCTGTCAAGTAGAGTTACACAACTATCCTTAGTAGATACTAAGTAACATCGTATGACTTCGAGAATCATTTTGTTTTCTTCACGTTTTATGAGACGAACTTTTATATCTCGATAAATAAAAACGGATCACCGCTGTTATTGCCGAGATATTGTTGTGCACGAGAGTATAACAATCTAGAAATACGCGAACGGTCGAGTTCGCCCTATAATTCGCTGCACAGACGTTCGGTCGCCGTATTAATTTATATCGTCGTGACATACTCGGAATCACATCGATAAACGAATTATAATGCTCCAAAGTTATAATAAATGTATAACGTGCCATCTTTAGAACGTCCTTATTCGTCCGCGAATTAATAAATCGAGGAAAGTAAAACGCGGTTGCAGAAATGTGAGGTGTGAATGCCAGACCGTTTCATCAATCATTGAATTTCCTTTGAGATACGATCGATCCTGTAATGTGGGATAATAATTTTGTAAACCGACTAAATATATCAAGAAATAAACAAGTCTTAATTGTTTTTTGCAAAGAGAAATTTTTATTCTTATTCAGTAGCGGATTAAAAATTATGATATATTTCTTTATATAATTCCACATTTTCGTAGCAAATTCGTATTTGATAAATAATTAATCAAAAAAACAATGTTTATACATTAATTATGTATAGTATGTACAGTTTAATTAAATTAATCAAACGTTAAAATATTTAATATAAAATCTATATTCACTTTAATAATTAACTTAATTCTCGAAGAACTCATATACATATATATACAGGGTGTCTCTTAATAGGTGTATCATTGTTCATAGGTAGATAGAACAGACTAAACTAAACAAAAAAGTCCTCTACCATTTTGCAAAATTCGCAATCGTTAACAAGATATTAATTTTTGAAGATCGGCGAACTTGATATCTCGTTAATAAATGCGAATTTGAAAATAGTAGAGGACTACTCAGTTTAATCTACTTTTTTGTTCAGTTTAATCTACTTATCTTGCCACGCACTTGCATTCAGCGGTGGGCAGGATGAATACGCGTTTATTCGTCAATCTTCAAAAATTAATGTCTCGTTTACGATTGCGAATTTTGCAAAATGGTAGAGGACTTTTCGATTCAGTTTAGTCCGTTCTACCTACCCATGAACGGTGATACACCAATTATGAGACACCCTGTATATGTATATATTTTTTTTTCAAGTTAAATATATATGTATAATTTTTTTCTGAGCTAATTATTAATTATGTTAATCGGTGCATAAATTTAATTTTGCTTTTTCATCTTTTTCTGATTTACAGCAAAAAACAAAGAAATAGTTATACAAGCTAAAATTGACTATAAAGTTAGTTACATAGGGAAGCTAAGGAATCGAAAACCAACAATTAAGTGAGGATATCGACTTTATCGTTTCATTCTGCTTTTCCTCCGATGGAACTTGGAGGATTCGCGGTAACGCGGTTTAGAAGTATGGGTTCGTCAAGCCCACACTGGCCAACTCGAATCCAAATCTGGTTGACAGAGGAGGGCCCGGTGTTCAGGGATTCAGGACAAACCGCGAGTCGGACTCTACACGACTCATTTGACGCAGATCGATCGACAGAAATTTACCGAGGTTTACCGACAGCCGACGCATTCGCTATTCCAATTGGAATAGAAATGAGAATGGGAAAGAACAAATTTTCACGGCGATATTAACCCATGAAAATAGACTCAAAAATAAGAGAAACTAAAGTAAAGTGATATAATTTTTTAAATTATCAATGAAATAAGACAGCGCAATAACTTTTTAAAATATACCCTGGCCGATACAAATAGCAAATAATTAAATAATTAAAATAAATCAAAATAAAGAAAAAAAGAGAGATAAATTTGATCTCAATAGCAATATTATATTAAAATCGAAATATATTAAAAATTAAACAATTATTAAACGTAATTAAACAGTTACATGTGCAATAAATAATTATAAAGTTTATCGTTAAATAAATCTGAATTTTATTATGATCTAAAATGCTAAATAATTTACTTTTCAATTAAATAAAGGCAAAAATAAAGGGAATAATAAGAATTTTATAATTAAATTATTAATTGAATATTATAGGAAAACAATAAAAAGTAATAAGTACGAAAGCTTTTCAATCAATCATTTAATTAAAATGTGGCAATCTTAATTTAAAAGAATCTTAATTTAAAGAAAATTATATCTCTATATCATAGCGAAAACCATGCAGGGTCATTTTGATTTAAAAGTGCATCCTGGGATTAAATAAATATACGTATATCAACGCGGTGAGGCAATCTCTGATACCATTATATTTAATCCAGCCAGATGTGTCTCGCGAGATATAATTACTTTTGCATGCCTTTAATGTATTCTGCAAATGGGACTCTGCAAAAGTTATACTATAAACTATGTTTTATTAACCGTATATTCAATATTGCGCTTTTCTGTTACCTCTAGAGGTATGCCAGATATTACTAACTTTTTGAGATTACATTAAACAAGTCAATTATAGTTTTACTTTCGTATCCATACTCGTACGTTTCGCAAAATACAGATGTAAGTTTAAACTTTAACAGATTTAAATCTGTGTGGTATGCACTTCTCCCTCAGGGTTAAGATCATAATTACAATAATTAATTACTTGCATGGTACGATATGCACGCGGTAATGCTAAAGAAAATGACAGAAGCTAATCGCCGCGACCTTTTGCACGGACAAGTGAGCGGACGTATTTTTCAATACGTACGAATGCCCTATTTTCACAATCGCTTACTTATGTTAGTTTATTCCTGAATAATTTAATCGCGCGATGAATATTACGCTCGAGAACGACTTTCTTCTCGCTCGGCGACTGAGGCCGCGGGGGGTATCGTCTCTTATGACTCTGAGGACCTTTACTTTCAAACTGAAATGGTCGAATATTAATTCACCGTTTTAACTTTCGACTGATTAAACTAAAATGACGTGGAATCGAGGAACTGAAGGAACTAATCGGTCGAAGTACTTTAAGTTGTTAGTCCGCCTATTACATTTCTCGATTCTTTGTGTCGCGCTCTGTATATAATCCCGTAGCACTTGTTTCAATTCATCTCAGCGTCCAATGCGTTTTTTATCGCATAAAATTTTATCTTGAAAATTAATCTGTCAAATCATACACCGCGCACATATACACAGTGCATGCTTCAACAGACGTGAGAAAGCAAAATATATATTCTCAAATTTAATTTTTTGTGTTTCCAAATGAATATTTAAAATTTTATGAACTCTTATAACGTAACGCGTATTACCACATAATATTGTATCACATTATACAATATCATACAATATAAATTAACTACATGTAATGGCTAAGGCGAGTGATACTCTTTGAAATAAAAACTGACAAAAAAAAACAATCATACAATTACTTTTTTTCCCCACAAAGGTTGAAACACGGCGTATAATGGCGTAATTTAAAAGTCCAAATGTTCATTATGTATTTGCTATTTTAATTTTAAAACAATGTCGGGCGGGCGCTGCTCGCAAGTTAAAGAAAACACCGCGACATTAAAGAACGAGCATTATGCATCACGGGGCAAATTTTTAATTATTCTCATTTTGCAGTGGGGTTAGTCGGCTTTTAATGTCGCAGTCCCGTCTGCAACCACAACGAGAATGACATACATGCGGCCTGTTTGCGCGCGTTTCAATGTTGCAACGCGCGCGCGATAGGTCTTAAGTTGTGTGTGACACGCTCCAATTGCTTCTAAACGAACGAATTCGCCGATGCATACGTGCCAGGTACACCAAGGTTTATCTATTAGACGGGACTTTTTTTTCGACCGAGATGCAACTACGCGCGATCAAACGACTCCTCTAAAAGCTACGGCTATATCACAACGGAAGTATCTATCATTGGATTGGCAGTAGTTTAATTAATTTTCCATGTCCCTTTAGTCTTGTTTAGAAGAGTAAGAATTTCGCTGCAATACAGAATTAACAAGAAAGCGGTTTAACCAATCCCATCGATATCTCGTTCGGACGTTAAGATGCACCGTTAATTACGGAGTCGCAGCTTTATCCCCCCGGAAGAAACGGTAGGAAATAATTCAACGTGATCGCCGCTAAAACCTTCCAATTAAGGATAAAAGCAGGCGGTATCAAAGATATCGATTGCAAAACGTTGGAAAGTTCAATCCGTTTTCCGAGTCCTTCTGATTTTCATGCAAGCGTACGCGAAAAATTAATTAATATCTAGGGAGATTGCGAAAGAAGACGAGCATCCAATTATCGAGAATTTAACATCTGAATCGAAACTATCGATCGTAAATGCGTTTTAATTAAAGACGGCGACCGAGGAATATCAAGAAGAAAGGGAAAAGGGAAGAAGGGGAAAAGGGATGAAAAGGGTGAGATAATAAAAAGATAAGGGATTAGGAAAGGTGACTTACAATTAAAAGCGCGTCTTCTTGACACTTATCAACTTTCCAATTAGAAACGGAACCTTTCCGAAGGTGTAATCATTTCAATATTCAACAAAGAAAATGACACATGATATTTCTGTTTAATTATTCTGTCAGTTTTTCAAAAGTAGTGCAAACGTGATGTGACTCGTTATCAGTATTATTATATATTTTAAGTAAATGATCAGGCGATTAGCAATAATTTACTAAACATTGTCAATTTTTATATATTTCTTAAACAATCTCAAAAACAGTACAATTTTCCAAATATATAAAATACAAAAATATTTATTAAAAAATATATATGCACATTTAACTTGATTTAAATATTAATAACATTTTAATATTTAACATAAACTCCTTGATTTGCAAAACACATATTAGATAATAACTAATAAATTAATTGAATTATAATTATAAATAATAATTTGTAACAAGAGAAATCATCGTTTTTAACAAATATTAATTAAGAGAAAATGGAAATATCTATGGAGATATAGTAAAATATCAGACACAAAAATAAACTGCTCATTTAATTATGTCTCTATATTAACAAAGAACAGACAGAAAAGAGAAAATTGTCTAATAACGTTTCCTAATTGGTCATTTCTGAGATAATGAGAACGTTAATCTACGGACCTCCTGGTACCTATTTTCGATGACTGGCTTCGAAGGAGACTCGAGGGAGAGGAGGGTGTAATTGAACGGAAAAGAAACCAAAAGGAACACGAAGCACGCTATTCAACTTTCGTGGTTTTACTTTCCGCGCAAATACGACGTGGACGATTTCAGAGCCAGTGACTAGACACGCGGGCAATTTTGTCTCGCAAAGTTGCTCCTGCCTGCGTTCCCGTGATTTATGGAAGTTTTCGTCGGCTCATCGGATAGGGTACGAGAATCGTCCGGGAGAAGAGGACTCCCAGGAAAATGGAATGCAGCCAGGAAAAAAGAATCCTGTTTACGTAATGCCGTTTTTCTCTCGGCGAGAAACGAGTGGAGAGCGCAAAAATGACTCTGATATCGTAAAATAAAATGAAATAAAGATATGTGTGTATATAAGTAATAAACGCACGAATAAAATTATATATGTAGATAATAAAAATTAGTCAGTTTGCTGAGCTACAGGATTTTTCAGATTTTACAAACTTGGAATTTTTCTAATTAACTGTAAAGAAACGATAAACATCGCATATAAAAAATCGTACACTATTTCGCTGATTTAAAAAAAAGGATACATAACTCCAACAGTTTTCTAATATTTTTCAATCAATTCGCTTTGATATACTATGTTTTTCAATTAATTCTGCTTTCTTGATTTATAGAAAGCAATGATATGTAATGATATATATACATATATATATATATATATATATATATATATATATATAAATCTTATCCGACTGATTTTTAGCGAAGAGATCTCGTGACTGACAATGAGATAAATATTAAATCGACGTTACTAACACACAAAGATAATTTTTGATCATACATTCTTAATCTTTGCACGAAAGCATTTTTGATTAGGGAATATATATATAAAAACCGAAATTTTAAAATGTTAAAATTTCCTAATCAAAAATGCTTTCGTGCAAAGATT
>NW_012026861.1:153455-208417 GCF_000956235.1 Wasmannia auropunctata
GTCGATTTAATATTTATCTCATTGTCAGTCGCGAGATCTCTTCGCTAGAAATCAGTCGGATGAGATAGAAATTCCAAGCACGGTTGATTGGACACGATTGCAACTACACCGGCCGCGAATGGAAGGCGCCGATCCGCGAACAAAGAAACGACTAACTGTGGCGAAACAGGGGTACAGAAATATGAACGATAAAGTACCTCCGTGCAGCAGCCCGCAACTCGCCGTGCGTTATTGTCGGCCGCCGAGCAGCATTGTTGCCGGCTAACAATGAGCCGCGTTGCATAAACAATTACGCGATGCCGCTGCAGCCGCTGATTAATTACCGCGCGGCTGACAGAACCCAGTACTCTTTATCTTCGCACGCGATTTAGCGAGCGAGCGTAAGCGCCAATTTGTCCCTGAAATGTCGCGCTTGAGAAAAAGTAAACCCCGTCGCGTGAATCAGAACTGTCGATGGCGAAAATATAAACGATTAAACCGCTCAACGGCCGTCAATCATCGTGCAAGCGTAATTAAAGAACTTTTTTATTGCCGTGGACGAAAGACTCACGGTTTCTTAAACTAAATTTAGAACTAACCGGACGTACGATGCTGAAATATCGTACAGATTCGCAAATATTTTTGCGATTATGCTTTATCAGGAAAGTTTATATATTTAATAATGGAAAGTAATATTAAAAATGTACATATTCCATATAAAATATACATAAAAAAAAAGGGAAATATAATATATGAAAGAAAAAAAAAATTTTCACAATTCTGAAGATAACCAGCTGATCTCATATTTTATTCGACCGTCCGTTTTTCATGGGCTTTAAATCAATGTTATGCAAATCGTGAGATTTAGATCGACATTATGTAGATTAATCTGCTGATGCAGATTGTATAAGGGATGGTCACCGTTTATCACCGTTTATCTCCAATGCCAAGGGCGGACAGAGATTCATCTCTTGTAGATAGGATGTTTTAACCCTCCTTTTTTTATATTAAATACCTGTACTTCAGTTGGTAATAAATCATCATATCCTTTTTCATCTATCCTTATATACAGAAATAGAAGCTTGAAAAATTCAGATGATTCATCAGTTAAAGATCAGACTTATATATAATTTTCTTTTACAAATATAATACGAATAATATTAATAAGCGCATACTTCTTCCTCAAATTTTATTTCTCGTAAAATTTAAATTACGTTTTTTATGTCTAATATAAATTCCAATACCGTTTACTTCTTCGAAGAAAAGTAATGGACTCGCAGAAATGTTCGAGCTCTTCTTTCATTATATTCGTCATCGATGGTAACGAGTTAATTAATATGTATAATTAATATGTATAAATTTATATAGCGAGCCTACACTTTATTCTATCCGTGATCGGATGATTGATTCACTAAAGAGCAGTAAAAAAAGCATATATATGCAAATCACATGATAATCACGCTTATTTTCTCGACGTTAATTACTCTAAATTAAATTAATAAGACCGCGTACATTAACCAGCTAATATCAAATATAATAACTTTTTTATATAACCATCTTTATATTCATTTAAAACTGATAAACTATATAAACCAGTTGTTCATAAATTTATCAAGTACATCGAAGTACATAAAAATATTTTCTTATTAAATGTTATTTTCTTTTTTTATTTACTTGACGTTTCAAAAGGTTGACACACATGGGAGGAATGAGTTACGAGGTCCACCTAAACAAACGTGCTCCGCGCACCCCGATAACCATGAAACTAGAGAAAGAGGGAAGAGAGAAAGAGAAAGATAGAGAGAAAGAGAGAGTGAGGGAGAGCAGAGAGACGGCGCGGAATTACGCGGCGCTGCTAATGAAGCAATCTCCACTTCGTCCTTGTTATCTTGACGTGCGCACGAGAGACGCCCGCATCATGCTCCAGGGTTTCGGAGGACGAGTTCAGCCATCGAGACGACGCAAGATTTCCCGCGGGTCCACTCGGCGCTTCGGGTCCTGGCCCGGGGTCCATCGACGAATCAAGGCCGGCGCGAGGAGGATTTCGGACACGAAACTTAATAGCCGGGTCTCCTCTCCTATGGTCTAAGAGCAACCGCACAGGTCGGCGGTGAATGTGTCTCGGATCTTTTTACCAAGCGATACAGACCTGGGAAAACAGCTCGGATTAAGAGAGAGGGAGAGAGAAGGAGAGAAAGGCAGGGAGATATCTAACTCGCGAGAGAAGACAGATCGCGCCGAGCGAGCAGTCGCAATAAATCTCGCTCATCCCCCGCGCCGTTGGCGTTTATAATCACGGCGCGCTTAAGTCGTAAATATCTCCCCGACTCGTAAGTAGAATTATTAGACGTTGCCGATGAAATATTTTCCGGCGACGGGAATTAATGTACACGTGCACGACGTCGCTCGCCCGGGTGAATTGCGCCTGTTGTATTGTTGTTCCGGTGGAAATGACAAAGATATCGCGCGCGCTCGCGCGTGGTCTCTGTTTGCTCGTGCATTCTATCGTTTTTCCATCGAAAGGCGCGGGGTGATTCCGATATGCGGATATGTTTGGTCGAAATGGAAATGAACAATCCCGTCGGAATTGTCCCGGAACAATCGAAATCGACAATCAAACCGTCGCATCGAAATGTCATCGTGTTATAAATATCTACCGTCGAACCGAATTACGCTTTTGCCTGCATCAATTATGTAGGCGTAATAGCATTGTTAAGCGCTCGTTAAAAGAATAGCCGAACCGTGAAAAATCAAGACTGTAAGATCAAATCAAAGTGATAATTAGAAATTTAAAAGGAACGGATAAAGATAAGAGTCAAGCTTATTAATTAATATTTTTTGTAAAATGTATATTCTCTTTCTCTCTCATTTAGAGCAAAAAAATAATTTAGTACGAATAATTCTCCAACTATTCGTATTTCAAAGTTTGTTTTTATACCAATAGTACTTCAGTAAAATTCGATATGTATCAAAATATTCGAAATACGATGAGCCAGACAAAAAACAGTGTTGTTTTTCGTCATTCGAAATAATATCGAATCTTCGAGAAACAGGTGTCGTTACTTTTTATACAAACAGATTCGAATCCGGACAACAATTAGAAATGAGAGGAGAGGGCGGGGACTATCGATCCCATCGATTGCGCTCAATTTCCGCGACGAGCACGACTCTAATTTGTATCCGCGATAACATCACAAACGATATAATTGCGATGATCGAGCGGCCGGGTAGCGTGGGAGTGCGTTACCGAAGGACCGGCCGGCAGTTAGTCCTGCTGGAGTGGATTATCTTGTATTACACCTGAAACAGGTGCTATTGCGTGCGTATCTATTCACGCACACACCGGGCTGTTTGTACCGATACGACGCGATATGCCGGCGCGTATAATTACGTCGCATTTGATGAGCCAAAAGTACGCACAGTACGGGGGCTGCAGGTTTGGCGGATTAATTGCTAATATCCCGCATCGCTTGAACTCAGAAATACATGAAGATTCGACAGTAAATCAATTAACGGATTTCCCGTAGGAGCATGATTAACGTTCGCGAATCGCTCTGCTTTTCGACGGCTTATCGCAGAAATCAGTTCGAAACTCTTGATTGAAGACTTAAAACGTTCGCGATGATTACGGGAAGGGGAGGGGGGGAGTAATGAATAACGTAACGGATAAATATATAGCTATTTTAAGCCTTGTTTTTCTCGGAGTCGCGAGATACACGATTCGGTAGACTCACGAATTGTGTCCGTCATAACATACATTTCAGCTCTGACACGAGGATTAATTATTTATTACGCTCAGCGGGACGCGTTGTTCATTGACAAAATTGTATACAGACGAAACCGTAACTAACTGTAACCGGAGTTACAAAGTGCTTATCAATAAACGATGATAATGACAACGACCTGTATTTAATTAACGCAGTTTTAACCAAAGCGGCAAAAAGGAGAGAGACGCACGCATATGTATATATATATGCATTTTTGCGACGTATAGCGACGACATAAAATATTTAGTTCAGCGATGTGTAACGAACGCCGTGTAACGCGGTACGCTGAAAGCCCAACATCTCTGCTGTGTATAGTGACCTCGACACATATAATATTTCTGCAAAACTGGTTCTATCCGCACAACTCGTACGGAGCCGCGATGCAGCTCGCGTGTGTGCACAGCGTGTGCGCGACGCGTGTTCTAAGTATATATATATACGCGCGCAACGCCCGAGTAATTAAGAGGCCTGTCAAAATTAATAATAGAGAAATCGCCATCACGATAGTGCGACGGGGTTCGCGCGCGCGCGCGCGCGCGATCCGCTTTATAAAGAAACGTAACGCGTGACGTGCAATCATGCAGCGCGAGCTGCGTGGGACCCGGAATTACCGGAGATGCGGGACACACCTGGGGTGTGAATGCGTCCGATGTGCACGCATGAATAGCGGAAACAGCCGCGTAACGCACACGCGTATAACGCGCACAGGCAACGGCGCCACTGTGTGCAACCGAAACGCGGAACACGCACACGCGGGTGAAGCTCGGGCGATACCGCGCGCGGTAACGGAGCGATACGTGACGTTCAATTAAAGCGAAATGAAATTCCGCTTCCGGGAGGAGGATCGGTATCGCCCAGCCAGGCAGATATGCACCGAAGACGAGCCATAAACGCAAGGGCACGCGCGCGAGCGGCGCGGGAACATACCGGTAATTAAAGTATATTGATACGCCGGTGATCGAGTTTCGCGTTCGACACAATGAATACAATCGGCCGCGACGCGCCGTCCAATCCATCATCGCGAGATCGACGAAGGATGGCGAAATTGACGGCCCCGGAAAAGAAAACGTCGATAGTATAGATAGATAAGCGCGTATTTGTGCCGGGATTTTCGTGTCTACTTGAACGCAAATTTATACCAAAAAAAATCAAAGAAAATTGCAAATTAAAAAATAGAGAGTAGAGTGAAAAAAAGAATAAAAAATATTGAAATATTTTATTTGTATATGTACTGAATTGAAGAAAATGTAATCAGTAAAGATTGAAAATATAATTAATTCTACGTGGGTATATGAAATAATGTAATTATTCAAAAATGTACGTAGATATTACAATATTAATAATTTTTATAATTTTCATATCAATACATCTTGTACATATTATTCTTACGTAGATTTATTTTGTGTTCTTCATTATTACATACAATGTCTTTCACGTAGTTTTTTTTGCAATCATAACGCCTGAGCACGGTATGCATAAAGAAAAAGATCGAATTATTCGACAGTAGTATCTCGTTAAAAATTATGAAAATGTCTGATAATATATTCCAGCTTAATTATCGGTTCATCTACTCTAACAATGTGTGATCTACTCAATCAGATTTGCCTTGTCATTGCCATTGATTTCGGTTCCATTATAACGCCGCAGCCCGACCTGAATATGTGCCAACGTGGCAGCTTTTAACTCGGTCCCATTATGCCCGCGGTCCCTCCTCCCCCCCCCCTCCAACCCCCGAAGTACACGGCGCGCTACCCCGTCTTTGTGTTGCAGCGCGCGCGATGCACTCCATCGGGAACGTGACTCGACGTGTATGCGGCGTATAATATCGCGGCGCATTTACGCGGAATTAGAGTACCGCTCGTGTTCGCGTTCGCATTTCCTGGGCCGGGCATTCGCGCATTCGGACGTGAACGCAAGGAGGGTAATTGCTCGAGAAACGCGCGACACAATCGCGGAAAAGGGTCGCGGCGCAGTCTCAAAGGGACGAGATCACGGGTTGAGAGGGAGGAGGAGAGGGAGGGGGGAGAGGAGGCGAGGAAGAGAAAAGAGCGGATATGGAAGAGCCGCGGTGAAATTTCCTGCGTCGTCGTCGTCGTCGTCGTCGTCGTCGCCCGTTGTCGTCGTCGACGTCATCGTCGCGAAAGCCTCGTTACCTCGTACACCTACTTAAGGAATTAGCCGCGTTGTTGTTACAGCGCACGACGCGTTATACGTACAGGTATAGCGCGGGCGCGGTACAAAAGTACTTACATACTTAGCGAGCGAGCGATGCGATTTACGGCGAGCGTACAACGCGACCGTTCCCCATCTCCATCCTCCGCGCCGCGTCGCCTCGTCTTCTCGTCGTTTGAAACTATCCCCGTTCGTTACCCCGCCGCACGTTCCGAGTATCCGCTTACCCTCGATGAATCATGGAAGAAGACTCGTCGTGCGTCTAACGACGGAAACGTCAGCGCTCGCGCGCGGCACGGCGCGGAGCCGCGAGGCTATACGTTCAATTAGAGTGAAATGAAATTCCGGTTTTCGCGTGATAATTCGACGACGGCGCGACGAAACGAAAAAAGACGCTAATGGTAGAGAGACGAAGGGTAGAAAGAAAGAGAGAAGCAAAAGGAAAGAGGAGTGAGAGAGAGAGAGAGAGTCGATCTGGTAAAGGGTTGATGAAAGGAGGAAACGAGATGCTCGCGAAAAGAAGCACGCCGAAGTCTAAGCGATCGACGTCGCGATAATTGGAGTACATATCGAATCGGAGTTTGTCGTCCGGTGACGGCGGACACGCTGACGATCGACGAGCGTCGATCTCGGCAACGGAGGGACAGTGTCGGATGAGAAACGACGGGAATTCGAATGTGACGCGAACGAATGACATTTAGCGAGCCAGGGACAAGGAAAAAAGAAAGAGAGAGAGAGAGAGAGAGAGAGAGGAAAGGAAAAGGAAAAGAAAAAGGGATAATCGTTGGATATTCTGGGCACAAGTACTTTAAGAGCAATCTATCGTGTCTCATCGACAGCTACAATGGCATTCGATGCAACTTTATTTTTTTTTAATAAGAGAAGTATAACTCGCATTGCTTTTTCTGTCGACGATCGAGGCGTTTCCAAGCAGCTTAAAGAGAGAGAAAGAGAGAAAAAAGCGAAGCTTCACACCCGTTATATTTGAAACTTCGCTTTCGTATACACCGGTGGTAAAAAAAAGGAGTAGAAAAGGGAATTTAAATGAACGAAGTTGTAAGCGATTTCGAAATAGCACTCACTATTACCGAGCGTTATCGCTCGCGCTTCGAGATGTCAGAAGCACACGAACGTGCAGATGCGCGGACTCGAACGTATAGTATGGTGGTACAATTACTTACAAACGCAAATTACGTACTCACGTATTCGCATTTAAAACATTTCGACGAAGGGCGAAGTTGATCAGGGAAGCGAGCTTTAAATATACACGTGATAGATCAAGATTGTACTTTACTTTGCGGAAGAATATTTCAAATGCGACGACTTAAGCAAATAAATTCGAGGAGGAGAAACAGGGGCAGCGCAACGGCGGAGGAGAAGGACAGAACGGCGAGGGGTGAAAAGGGGTGAAAAGAAAGGCTCGCGAGACGCCAGGGAGAATTCGACCGTAATGAGATTCGATCTGTTCGCTCACCCTTCTCCCTCCGGAGCAGTAACTTCGCTCGCAGTTAAACTCGCCTAAAATCCTAACGACTTTTAACTTGCTCAAACTTTGACGCCGGATTTCGGATCTTTAAATTAACCAGGGATTAATGTCGACGGCGCGCGCGAACGCGCGGGAGCGTCGGGATTCACGAGGATTAAATCGAAACCGTCTCGTTTGGTAGAGCTTTCGGCCTGCAAAAATAGCAGCCCAAGCCCGTCCGGTCGAGTTTCGCACCTGGAATATTTTTATTGCGACGAAAGTCGCGATGATATTGCATTATTTCCTTGACGTCTCGCGGGAAAAGAGGAGGAAGAGAAAGAGATGTTTTTCCTTCAATTTCTGATTTGTCAAAAATTCGCTTAACGGTTAAAAAGATTGAAAAGAGAATATACTATTGCTTTATATTTTTTATAGAATAAATATGGATGTCGTGGAATAAATATTGCGGTTTATTCATTTTAGATGAATTGCTGATTCGCTTGCAGATCAAAATATCTGCAGTGATCACTTTATGATGAAAATATATCATTTAGTTTAGTTATTACTTAATAATATCGTGATTCCTACAGTATGTTTCTCTTATAATAATTAATTATACATCTCTTTGAAAGGTTATTTGTACTCGTAATGTTAAATATTAAAGATTTTACATTAGCACGTTAAACATTTAACTAATTCCATATTAAATTGAATATCTTTATTAATGCAAAAAATAGTTTTCTTATTAATCAGTAATTAATATTGTAATATTAATATTATTTCATGTAAAGATTATGCAATATAATATGACAAGAACGACTTTTATAAATTACTTTCACCCCGCATGCTACCTTATATGCATGTGTTAAAGGAAAATGACGTACAAAAAAAGATATTTTATTATATACAATAGCGAAATTTAGATTTTTATAAAAATACTTTGCAGTTTCAAAGAACTCTGCAGTTTTATAAAGATATCGGTTAAAGATATCGTGTGAAGTAAAAATAATCACCAAGGATGATAAAAACATTAAAAAATAAGCCCCGAAAATAAACATCCCTTACATCTCGCCAGCATGCCGATAGCTATATCGTAAAAAGACCTGAACAGATAAGATCAAGATTGACGGGATGGATACGAGCTCACGGACCTCGAGCTATACAGCTCTCACACCCCATAAGGACGATGAGCGTGAGTAGCAACATCACCCTCATGCCCGAAATCTACGATCGGTATTCCTGCCAAAGGACATTTCGCGTCCACGGGACAATGGCGGCGGTACCGTGAGTTCACGTTCTTAACGGCCGTTACGGATACGTTACGGTAATGCGCGTCTCGTGGGCTTGGGGAGACGGGGAGGAGGACGGCGGGTTGGAGGGTGATTCGACTTTGAAGAGCGGAAAAAGAAAGGGGGTGGAGAGAGCCGACGATGGAGAAAAGAGCGAGAGGAATCCGGCGCGCGTATAGCCGCGAATAAATGCGGTCGTCCGATAACGGGATGAACCGCGATAAAACCGGAAGTCTTGAGGTCGTATACAGGATCTCCCAACGCTGAACATATTTCAACCGAAGTTTCTTCGTCAAACTCGGATTGAATTCTTTCACGACGCAATTAATTATTGGCGGACTATACAGTCTGTCGCCTTTCAATTTTTAGGATTGAATGATGTTATTATACTGAACTTCGATTAAGGTCTATTAAAATTCACTTGCATGAAATCTCACTGAAAAAGAAGATTTTATATTACTGACAACTAATTCACCCAAATATATTCATTGCTAATCGAAGAATAAAAATTTTGTTGTGTATTTAAGTAAACATTAATTAAAACTCTGATCGTTTCTAACATTAGGTTTTATTTATCAAGCTTTCAATGTTTAAATTTACAGCATTGCAGTTTTAATCAATTCTGTTTACATCAAGATTAATTGACTAAAACTCCTTAATTATACAGCGATCTCTTGCACCGTCGAGAAATTATTTCTCGAAGCGATCGTTACTTTAGTCTGCGACCACTGATTTTGCGACATCCTGTAGATAGCGATGCATGCCGTACGTGGACGAAAGGTATAGGTCTTCGCTATAGTTCTGGATAACGTCCGGAAAGAGAGGCGGGAGATGTGCCGTGCGGTCGCCGAGTAAGCGAACGACCGCGATCTATCTCCGTGTCGTTTCGCAAAAGAGCTCTCTCCCTTCTTCCGTCGTCGTTCAGATTCGCGACGGACGCGGGAACGTCTGGACTATTCCGTCGTAGAACATAATATTACGCGTTTTAATTCAATTTCTCATACTGCTTTAACTTATCATCCATATAATGCTGTCTAAATTAGAGCAATGCGTAAACTAGATAACAAATATTGCAGAATCATGGATTAATATTTCAGTCGCAGACACTAGAGAGATCCTACTAATGTAAAAGAATAATGTTTTTACTTAAATGGAGGTACTTTTCCATAGACGTTTCGCTATATAAAGTACATTTGCCAAGATTATTCGCTTAACGAAAATCACGTTCGACGCGTTAGGTAAGATGATTATCAGACGTAGCGACATTGAGCTAAATGTACGGCCAATAAGATACGGGACTTAATCCTGGCGAGAACACGCAGTAAGTAAACCACCTCTTCCGACGGCATGACGAAGCACGAAACGTGACGATCCGGCCGAAGTAGTCGATTATATTTTAATTAAGCGCGCGCACGTACCATCTAGCTAGACGCACGCGATCGAGATTTCGTAGTTTAATGCCGAACCTGCCCTTCGGCGTCGATAATTGCCTCTGATTAGCCGCTGCCAAGGCCTCGACCTGCCCGACTCACAAAGCGCTTTAACGAGATCGTCGAAGATCGCACGCGGCTTTTACGTTCAATATTCGCATTGCGTAACCAGTGAGCGGGTCAGTCGGAGCGGCGCGCTTTGCGAATCTCGGCTTTGCTCCCATCTCCATTGAGCGCTCGCACAAAGGCGGCTCTCTTCGCCGTAATTAAATAAACCTCTCAATCGGACGTCTCTCAAACCGGGTACACATTACGCCGGAATCGAAATTTGGAATCAAACTTCGTAGCGAGCGTTGTTTGCACTGTCGAAAATCGAGCTCGGAGCCGAATTTTGAAAGCGTTTTTGGCGTTGCGCGACTGGGTTCTGCAGCACCTCAGTCGAAAGATATTACGTGGCGAAATTCGGATTCTATCGGACGGAATCATTGGCTACATAAAACAATAAAAAACTTGTAAACCTTCGTACGTCACAATTTACATCTTACATTTTTATATTTTTGTAACGAAATTTATTCAATGTCATAGGTTACGAAATTCATTTAATATCAGTTACGTATATATTCTTCGAGACAATGCAGTACTCATTATCGTAACCCGGGTCACGTTCAGTTGCAGCTCGCGAAATTGCAATTGGACCGCGGCTCCTTGTTATAATCATGAAGTTCGAGTGCCCTCCGACCCCGAGGAACGTCCGCGGACGATACACCGCTCGAATATGGTGGCCGTGTATGCATTTTCGTCGCGAATACTTAATTTACGACGCGCACCAGCGGGAAGACACGAGGGACATACCGGAATGAATCCGCTGACCGGGGGCAAAATGCTCGCCGCGATGGGGTGACCGCGGGAATGGCCGCGATCCATTTTGCGAGTCCCCTGCTCGCGAGAGGAGACTCGTCTTCCGTTATATACACGGTGGTCTTAGATCTATATAGATGTCCTGCGGACACCGAGAGATTCCTTACTGATCTCTGGACGGTTTTGTCTTGATAAAAATGCCAGAGCACTAATGGTTTTCAAGATAGTTTTACGTAAGACGGATGTTACTTTGAATTATTGCACAACAAAACTATCGTTTCCTCACAGTTAAGCTCAAGCCGATTTTATTTAAACAGAATTTTAATAACAAATTAATTAATTTTGCGTCTATCAAATGCGAGAATGACGTTTAATAAATTCAACATTAAATTACTGTCACTATGAAGACGCAAACGCAATTAAACTTTTTATATTGCGTTATAATAAAAATTAATTTATTTCTTTTGACAATAATTAATTTTCCTAAGCCTTTACATTAAGCTACATGAGCTTTCAAGTTTACCGTGACAAATCATACTGTGAAAAATTCAATTAAAAGCCCCGGAAACAACGCGTATTATTTGTGGCGTGCGTTAATCAAAGAATCTCATTGTACGAGTTTGGGGACACTCTGTATACTGTGAGAACTCGCGACGTTAATACTCGCAGAACGCCTCCGCGACCCAATTGGGAAACTCTGGACATAATCGTGAACCATAGCACCGGGAAAGTCGGCTAACGAAGGTACGAGGGTCGGTCGGTCCGCGGTCGTGTATGCGCGAGACGTTTATTTGACAGCAACGGAACGACGATTGCCGGGCCGGACCCTCTCCGAACATGCTCGTGGAAATCCCGATTCATTCCACCCTCCGCAATCCTCCCGCCTTGCTACGATTCTCGTGTGCTGTTCATCGATCCACTGTGTTTTAATCCCTCGGCCACGTGCGAAAACAATAGCGAATATGTCTCTATATACTGCAAACAAAGACAACTTTCGAAGAAGATAAAATAAATGAAACTAATTTCTTCTATTTTGAATTGATTTGTTGTTGAAATTCTGCGAGTGTTGCGGATCGTTGACGCTTTTGAAATTAGTTTGTCATAGAAACACGGTTGAATGTCATTGTCGAGAGTTAACAATATTGGCGCTGAATAGCTTTACTAGAGGGTTATACTAGAAAATGGCAAGCGATAACGATCGGATTCAATTGTTTTAATTAGTCAAAGAGAAACAATATCAATTTTTCATATGCTGACCAACAATTTTTTGAATTTAAGAGATTGGCGATGATTGAAATTAGTTTGTTACAGAAATACAATGAAGATCATTGTATTGTCAAAAGTTTTGACAATATTGATGCTGAATAGCCTTATCAGAAAGTTATACTAGGAAATAGTAAGCAATAGCGAACGAATTCAATTGCCTTAATTAATAAAAAGAAAAAAATATCTTTTATGTAGATGTATGTAGATTGATCAGAGAATTCTCGAATTAAAAGATTGAGTCTGAGATATTCTGTGATAACAGCAGGGTTGTTTAACACAATGTACAATCGTCGTACGACTTTTCGCGAATAATAACGGTAGCGTTCTACTGCGCCAGAGCTGTACGGAGGGAGAAATTTTCATTACTTCGAGAATAAATGATTGATTATGCTATTCTGGCTGCAGTAAACGAATTTGCGAGAGTAATTGTGACACCCTGTGTTCTCGCGCTCCGCTTTTCCGACGCATTCTCCCGTTCGTTTAGCGTGACGGACGGCGTAAACACGCGACTTCGACGAACGACGACGACGAGGGGGATGCGACGGCCGAGATGCATAAGAGCGGCGCCGGATGATCGAGCGCATAATTGGCCGGCAGCTCATTATACGCGCCGGCGAGAGGCACGTGCCACTTTCTCGACTCAATGGCGTGCGACTCCTCGTTTCCGCGTTAAACGTCCGCGTGAACTACTCGCCGACGATAATTGCATCGTTATTCTAGCGGCAACGGCGACGCCGACGTCGACGCCGACGCCGCGCGCCGACGACGGCACGATACGTCGACGGCATACACATTCCGCATTGTGCAAGCAAGATATTTATCAGAAGTTTAATTATACAAAGAAAATTCGCATGGGGAATAACAATGGCAACGAGCCGATGTACTTATCTCTCGATTATTTGAAACATATAGCTTCAGTTTACCACGCTGCACTCCATTGTTAACTCTTTAATTTTTATGATCGCCCAATAATTTTTATCGAAAATTCTTAACATTTATCTTTATCGATACTCGCCGCAGGCTGATACCACACTGCCGAAAGTGGCTAAATTAATGAAAGCGTCGATACTTTGGATAGCCGTGGGCTGGCCTGGTTTCCGATATCCAAAGTATGATGAGAAGCCCGGGGACAGTGTGGTGACGGTGAGCCGAGAGATCGAATGTCGCGGGATAGAAAGCTCGATTGGAATTTCGAAGAGCGCGCGAGGTGAAGAGACGAAGGAGCTCGCCGTGAAATCGAGTTAAATGAACTCGTTATCGCCGGATTTATGAGACGATAAAAGCACCTCTAATAATTCAGATAATAATAAAGTTAGCGTATGCACGCCCGTTCGGGCGGCCTACATTAAAGTTTTCCGTGTTTTCCGCGCCAACGTGCAGATTATCAATTAAAGCTCGGTACAACGTTATCGCGGGATAATCGCGGGATTATGCCCGAATTCGCAATTAGCGATTACTCAGACGGGGCGCTGGAAAATTGTTGCGCGCGTGATGCCGCGACTACCGCTGTTAATTATGGCGTTGTATCCGGAATAAGTCCGAGACTTTCTGCTTTAAGATACTGACGCCGAAAGTATAATTGGCGAAGTTTCGCGAAGCGTACATCACGAAAATTGTAGTAATCTCCAAAGTTGGATCAAACGAACGTTCATTAACTATTGTTAGGATTATTATAAACGATATTATATACGGATTTCTACGAATTTGAGATAAACATTTCGGTGCAGTAACATTATGTAAACTAATTTGTCGTAAACATCATAACAGTACTCAAAATCACATTATTGAGATATTGATTAACCATTATATGCACCGATAATTACAACAGCAATAATTTTATGCATAAATATATCAGAACAATTTTTTAAATTATAAAAATTTTTAGAAACTATGATTATTTAAAAATAATTATTAGAAAATCGTTTAGGACAGCCATCGATTTTATAAAATATCCTTGTTAAAATTATCTTATTTTTTTATCACAAGGAAATTAATACTTGATTACAAATTTATCGTTTATCCAAATTTTATTGTGCCTATTTACAATTGCGTCAGTTAAAATTATATAGGGAGTGCGCAACGCAATAATCTAATAAACCTAAGAGATTCAGTGGAATTATGACCACTGGTAAATTAACGAGCTCTTGAGATAGCAAGGAAATCTCTGGCCGCGACCGCTTTTAAATCCGGATAGAAAGAGTAGGAAATGGCTAAAGAGATAGGCCGAAAGTAAAGAAAAGCGGATAAGTTAATTACAAAATCCGATTGAGAAGAAGTTCATTTGGGAGAGGTTCATTTGGAATTATCTCGCGAGGAAGTTGCTAACTAAATTAACCGATGAGAAAACGGTGATCAAGGGGAATCGATAACGAGCCAATGGCAACAGCGCTGCAACATATGTGTGTATCGAAGCCCGCGAGTATTATAACTTCCGCAAAATATGTCCGCGTTTTAACCCTTAATTAACGACGATTAAATTCGGAACAATCAGGTATAGTTTCTAGCAAACTAGCGTAATTTCGTTGAGTTTATAATACCACGAGTTATAGAATCATAAAAGTAATCTTCATACATACCTATAGCTATACAATAATATTTCGCTTTAAATTACATTACATATATATATATATATATAAAACTTAATATTTATATGTTTTATATACATATATGTAAATATATTATATAATAAATTTTATATTTATACAAGATTAACGATAAAATAAAAGTAATAACGGTGTAATATAAAAATAAAGACGAGGGAAGCAACGAGGGGGATAGGAAAATAAGACGAAAATACGATAAGACGTCGGGACACGTCATGCGATGTTCTTCCAGAAGCACATGCTCCGTCTTTCCAGCTACTGGAGAAATGCCTGGCATTATACGGCCGTGTAATGTTGCCTAAGCCGGCGTTTAATATCCGCAGTAGCGAGGACTCTCCGGCTGTGTTGCGAGCGGGAAGATGTGGGAAACGTACCTGCCCCCCGTTGGGTGGAAGGTAAGCCAAAGAATCTTACGGAACGGTGGCGAGTCTCGCGGAGACGAGCGTTTTACGAGCGTCCGTGCCGTCCCGTCCCGTCTGTCAGTTTTGCAAGACCTGACACGGGTTTAACGGGAATTCTTCGCGAGAGTTACGATCCGCGAAAAGAGTTTTTCCTTCCCCCCCTCCCCCCCCCTCTCTCTCTCTCTCTCTCCCTCGCTCCCGAAAGAGGGAGGGAACGTCTCCTCTCTCTCCGTGATTCAGATTAATGTCATCTCGCGGTTATATTCGCGTCCCGAATCTCATTCCCACGTGTCGGTCCATTTTCAACGAACTTTATCCGTTTTATTCTCGAAATTATATACCATCATCATTTCGATGCTCTTGTGTTATAATATCTCTGTCGTTAAACCGTGAATCTCATTTATTTTATGTAAAAAGAGTCAGGCAGGTTTATAAGAAAATTAAAAAAATTTATAATTTGTAATCACTTTCAAGAAAAATTAATTACAAATTGGTCATTCATGAAATTGACGAAATGACAGAAATCTTGAAAAAATGCAGAAATGTTCTACGCAGAATTTCTCAGTTTTATGTATGTACAAGGTATAGACTTTAGCAGTATTCATAGAGAGGCGGAGTTTACAGTGCAAATATACATTCTTTCATGCAGTTATTTACTAAATAACATTCTAAGTAACATTTAAGCTACTCCTGGAAAAAAAAGAGACGTCGCACTGTATTTTCCTCGTCCCGACGTGTTAATATCACGCAGAAATGGCCGGATCCGCCCACGACGTAATCCACGCGAACAAAAGACGCGGGGGCGAAAGTTATTCCAGGAATGTGGAATAAAGCTTTTCGTTTATGGACGAAATGCGAACGAGAAGGGGGAGAGTGGCGGGCAAAAAAAATAGCTTGGAAGTAGTGAGGCTCGATACAAGGTGCGATGAAGCCCGGTCGGGAACTAATTTCCGGCATCGCGATTAACGTCACGACCGTCGTCGATTCAAGCAAATGAGGGTGGACCATCGCCATGTGAATTATCGCGGTTCATGAGAGAATCACGGGATCAAGTATCACGTGACGGAAGCGATCTCGACCGAAGATCCGGGATTCGACGTCGCGTTGCACAAAGACGAGAGAAGAACAGCTTCTTTTCGTCCCGGATGAAAGACGGGCCCGTCTCCGCGTCCAGAGGTTTTTCTCCTCTGCCCCCTCCCCCCCTCCCCCTCCCAACCGAGTTTGCTCGGTACGTTTCACGGTACGCTCGTGCTCTCCGCTAACGTTCATTCTTAGCGAATTAATCGCGCTCGGCCACACGCATTCAACAACGGCCGGCACGCGTACAATCGCTCTGAACGGACGCGTGGCTGCCAGGGAGCTGTTGCTCTACCTTGTCTCCATTGTCCGCGCATAAGGCACGTTTTCGCGCCGAGGCAGACAAAAGCTTTAGGGACGGGCCGGGAAACGGGATTGCCGTGAACGCGATTTAAGCTCGGCCTCACGAAAAGTTGCGCGAGCATGCTATTTTTCTCTGTTATTTCTTCCGCCCCCGATGTTCGCCGTAATATGTATTTGCCTCCGAGGTGCGCGGAATTCCAAAGAGAGGCACCGAACGGCACCGATGTTTATTTTCATTATATCGAAATTGTTGAAACGTTGAACGGTAATTATTTCAATATTCAGTATCGTAGTTGCTAAACGTTTAATAAATATTGAAAGATTATCCCGCATTAACATTTGTTTATAGCAACATATTGCATGTACATGAAGATTACCTCGTTTAATTGTTACGGCCTGCAGTTCTACGAACAATTACATGGACGCTTAAAACGGGCATTACAGAGTAACGTGACTAGAAGCACCGGATTATACGCGTTTGTTCCGGATTAGTATTGTCCCGGATTATGCACTAGCTCAGAAAATGTCGACATTATATAATAAGAAATTATTCGTTTTATTATAGTACTTTTGTATTTTTATACTTTGTAGCATTGTATAATTTTACATACTGACAGTACGACTTTTACAATTAGATGCAACAAGTAATAAATATAAAATAATTCCAAAATTCACTTGATTGAAAAATCAGTTCGTTATTTATTTCAACAGTTTTCGTAAAGAGCTTTCCTCGCATCATGTATTTATATTAAATTGCATACATCGATATATAATTAAAATATATATAAATAAAAAGAAAAATTATTTCAATGACATCAATTTTTTATACTATGATGATACTTCAAATGTGTGTAATTTGCATCATCTTTAAAGTAAGCAACTACAGCATTTATTCTTTTTATTTCAATTGTAGTAAAAAATTTGTTGATATCGGTATCGTGATTGATGTCAAGTTGTCAGAATAAATCACGTCAAGGATTAAGTTCTACTGACATTGCACGTTATTATATTTATTTCATTTACGTCTCAGTGACAGATTGACGGTGGATACGATCATTCACGAGTGAATGAAATTTCTTTGATGTTTACGGGCGGGATCAGGGACGTTCCGTCGCGTCGTAAATCGAGGTCGCATCTCGCGAGAGCTAGCGGATAATTAACATTACGACGAACAAAATAACGAGGATAAAGCGTGACAGACATCACGGAGACGGGAACGATCGTAAACCAAAAGTTTCGTAGTGCATATACGTACGAAGAATATCAAAATGAGCGACGCAACGCACGCGCCGGTAGCTCGTAACAAGCTCATAAACAAGCAAACGACCCGGTAAATAAGATATCGTACGCGCTAGTTGCGCTTGTAAAACCGTCCAGTTCGTTTGGGAAGTGACTTCGGCAAACTAGATCATGTCGGCGTTGCCTGCAAATATAGTATTTCTGGATACCAAAATACGTGTCGGAAACCTACATCAAAATAGCTGTTGAATAGAAAGCCCCGGGGATCTTATCATAATATTATTCGGATGAATTCGAGTCAACCTTAAATCGTTTGCTTCGATGTTTGAATGTATTGAAATTATGGAAATTGTTTGAAACGTTAATTTCTCCCCTAAAATGTTTTGAAAACTAACTCTTATTGTTAGATTGTTATTCGAGACTCATTTTATCTTCTTTATTGGTATTTTATATCAAGTACTATAACGTTCTTTAAATTATTTCCATTCGTTACAAGTTTCTTCAAGTTAAATTGTTAAGAAAACAGTACGTCTGTTAGGTTGAAAATCCTGATATTTTTTTAAGAAAGTATTTCCTTGCGGGAATCTACGGGAAGACCGCGCGTAACGCTGTACGCGATAAATCAAAGGATTAAACTGACTGCGCCTTATAACGCTGTTAAACCCAATTAAAAAATCCTGAAATATTTTCTAGCTGTTCAGAGATAATTTGGAAATCAGGAGGATTATTTCGCCTCCCGCATACTCCCGAGGTATCTCGCTAGTTCCGCGCCCGTAATAGCGAGGCCATTTCGAGTTTCCCCGTGAGCAATTAACCGATTAACTTCGAAAATCGCGGAAGAAAAGAACCGGAGCGGAAAAAAAAAGCGAAAGGAGCGAGGCAAATTGTACAATCTCGCGACGACATTTATGCAGAATAACGAGGCGCGGGCGCGCGGGGAATGGGGGATTAAAAAGTACTTATTACCGAACGGTTCCCGACCATTGCTAACTTCGTGCAGTTACAGGCAGACAGTAGAAGTAATTAGCCGAAATGCAGAGAAAAACAATAAGAAAGCAAGTGGGAAAATGGAAGCTGAAGGCAGGGGGGAAAGAAAAAGGACGAAGAAGAGAGAAAAGACGAGGAAGAGAGAAAGAGCGGACTTTGGCAATGTCGTCGTCGTCGCCGTCGTCGTCGTTATATTTCACGACGAGAAGACCTCGTTACGGGCAAACTCGTAATTCGTCTTTTCAATGAAATCATTTCTTTACTTACGACGGCTTTCGGAAGAGCGGCCGCGGATTTCTCAGAGACTTGTTCTCATTAAAATGTGTAACGCGTCGCGAGGCGACAATGCATCACGTATTTTTCATGTACCGGACGATTCCTGTATCTGACAATTCGACAAAACTATTCGCCACGTTACGTTTCGCACACCGAACGTCTACCTTTTTTAAATGCTTTCTCACGTAGTTGTGCAAAGGGCATCGAAAACACTCGGCGTCCATGTCGATGACCAAAAGAAAATTGAAATAGGCAATTGAACGTTCTTCGAAAATAACAACGAACGGAAGCTTTACTTTCCTACTATACGAATAATATGATATAAACAGTTCTAATACTTGCAGCTGTCTACTAATTTTATGAATGCGCAGAAAATTGATGTATATCTCTTAATTCATTTAATTTTAACTTATTTAAATTAGAGCGACTATAATTTATGTAATTATAGAAATATGAAGAATGTATACGCGAGACAGAGAAAACCGTAAAATATATAAAAATACGTACGCTTTTGTACCAGCAGACAAAGGATTTCAAAGCCAATTTTGACACAATGTAATATTTTCAAATATTTATACGCCAGTAAATAATATTGTAATTTCTAAACTGCTCTGCATAAAAGCTGTTTTCTTTCTTCCATAAAAACGACATATAATTCGCTGTATTCTTTGTACACAGAAAATCGCAATATTCGTGATTAAATGATATGTGAAAAGCTTTTATACAGAAAATCAAGCTGACTGTTATTCCAACGATGGAAAGGCCCATAAAGAGACAGCAGATCGTATTACTTAATAAGCGTACTTAACATCCGAGCGCTTTACAATTCAACAAATAACAATTCTATAGAAATATGACGAATCGTTCTGCTCGGTAAATGCAATACTTCACCGTGCGTCATTATACAGTGTAGTGGAAAAGTACTCACGTGTAGCGTAAATGTTCACACAGAATGCCGATTTTGTCGATCGCCGCGATCGCATGTGTATACATATACGCGCAATCGTGACACGGGCAAAAGCTTACTGAAGTAATCTGTCGTACCTGAAACAAAATAAACGGCAGAGTGTGAGCATGGCTTGTATAACGGTCGATCATCATTTTGGTCGGCATTAATTGGAAAATAATAATGTTACAATCGCTCGCGTGCGAGCGCGCGCGTACGCGTTTAATCCGACCGAAAGAGATCCGTGCGAGCGCGTATTTTAATAACGCGGCGCTAAATGTCGCTTCACGCATTTTGCTGAACTCAAAATCCCGTAAATTTAACTTAATAACGCTTATCACCGCCGTCGGGCGTTACGTTCTATCACGGCCGGCGTACCCGCTTTTGATCTTGATTTATCAGTCTTTCCAGCGCTGCGAGCATTCATAAATGGTCGACGCGTTTTTCGTTTTTTTTTTTTACTTAGCGCTTTGCAAGTGCCTTCGAAAGATTGTGCTTGAAAGTTTGGCAAAAATACAAAACGGAACTTTTGCTATTTAAAAGTAAACTAACAAGCAGAAATGAAAATAAAATTCTGAGGAAATGAAACATAGTTTCGACGCACCGGAAACATTTATATAATTTACAAGATATCGTTTCTCTGTTGAAAAATTCTTTTTTTTTGTTGAAAATACGAAACTTGCGACATAGTAACTTACTTTTCTCTAAAAATGTGGAAGTCTCTTGTTCTCTCGGAGGAAAATGAATTTATTTGTATTTACAAATAACGTCAAATTACATTTATTTTATTTCATTTGAAAAATATCGTCATATTTATCATAACGCGAGCCGTATATAAATGCCGTAAATTATTCAATATTAAATGGTCTATTTAATGAGATGCTATGCTGTTTTCATTGGATATTAATGAGCGCTAAATATACAATGAGAAAAATATTGGGTCGTAAAAGGGACGGGTGGACAGCAGAACAGAAAGACAGGATAATAATATTAAAATTCATATTTTCGCACACATCATCAGCGATATTAGAATAACAAATTTGCGCAAAACGCTACGGATACGTATAGGATGGTAGGCTCACGTACGTATAAAGTTCTACTAGATTCTACACGGTACGGCAATATACCCCCGTCGGAGGGGTAAGTCGTTGACAGGCGGATAATATAGGAACGGATTTAAAGCAGCTGTATGTTCTCGGAAGATATGTGGATGGGGATTACTTCGATACAGAAGTCAGCGACGCTTTATCTTTCATGCGGCAATACCGGATATTTAAGCTCAATACAGGAGTAATTCCAACAAACATGTCCAATAATATTCCGACAAAAGCGCACAAATTCGTGAAGAAACTAAGCTGCAAAGACAAGACTGTTAGACAAGAGATGTTACTTAAATCATCTAAAATTATATTTCGCGTGTGGCAACACCGGATAATTAATTATCACAAGCGTAATTCCAACAAGTATAATTCCGGTAACATTCAATAGAACTACACAACAATTCGTGAAGAAAACTAAGTTTCAAACTTACAACAAAGTTTCAAACAAGAGATGCTATTTAAATCATCTAAAATTTTCGTCAAAACTACAATCTCTACACGAATTTAAAGAACCAGGAAGATTCCAAATATGATTCCGAGTCCAACTGATTCGGATCCAACTGTTCTTCTTCTCCTAATTAGTTCAAACACGGTGAGGCAAATTACTCGGGGAAAATGCGTACCGAAAGACGATGCCTGCTCTAAGAAACGTTTCCTCCTCTCAAAGATTCGTTCCCTTGCGCGCCGGTGCATGCTGAGTCTCCGAACGGATTCCCGTTTTCTCGAGAGATCAGGCGATTCCGTCTGGCGTCTATCGAGCGTACAAACGCCATCGGGGACGCTCCGGCGCGTATTATTACGCGCGCATACAACGACGCGACGCGACGCGACGCAGCGAGAGCGCCGCCGTAAACGCCGCGAACGGAAGATAAACGGGAGCTTTACGTCCCCCTTTAAGAGGTCCCGGCAGGATAGGAGAAGACGGCGGTCGCCTCCGCCGTCGCCGCCAGTGCACACCAATTAACACGTCGTTAATGGCGTCGCGATTAACGCCAGATATGCGCGGCGCGTGTATAACCGCCGATCGAATATTAACGACCGCTATTACCATTCCGGCGCGAAACTCGGCCGCGTAAGTCGGCGTCAGACCGCACAGATCACGGAGAGAGAGACTGTTAACCAGTAGGCGCCTGTCTCCCGATCTCCCGTGTATTACGTCTCGAACACGAATCGAAAATGATCGAAACTCGCGGTTGTGTGTGGTTCGGATTTCGATGACCTTAGTACGGAAAAAATGTAATGAAAACGCAATGACGTACAAAGGTATACGCTAAATTAAATTAACATCAATTCCTGATTTTCAATATAGTCCGACCGCGAAAATTTTTCATTAATTATAAAACGAACATCTATAAAATTTCAAGTGATCAGTGATGAAAAAATTTTAGAAAGATTGAATTTTCTATTAAAGCTTTTTGTATTTGCATATTAAACACTTATTATATGGCTTTACTCACTTTATTTTTGCATATCAAAAATATTTTATCTCCTTTTTTTGATTTTAAAATATTTTCAGTAATAAAGAATTTATTATTACCGGCGTTATTTATTATGCACTCATTATTATTGTAATAATTAATATATCTGCGATATAACATATTTGCATATACCATATTTAGATATGCCAAAAGGAAGTTACATGAACATCGGATTATCAAGATGAATACAAACGCGCTTCAATTCAACGCTATGTAGATAAGTAATGCAAGCCGCGTTACGCGACATCGCAAAATCCCATCAAAATCTCAAATCTGTGCGTTTTTTCGCAAATAATGTACAGCTTCGTAAAACGACGGAAACGCCATTAGAATTTTATTCGCTGCTATAAATATATTGATATTAAATGCATGTTTTCGATTATCAATTCTCAAGCGAATTGCACCGAAGCTTAAATAAATCCATTGCGATCGCTGCATTATAAACTCGTTGGTAATTTCGCGACGCGGCGACGTTGACGCGGGGCGAAAAAGCGGGCAACGATCTCCGTCGGCATGACGGCAGATAAAAACGTCGGATTTACGAGATTACACAAATAATAGCGGCACGGTGGCTCCATAAAATCCACGGTTCGCAGTTTAAAACTGTTTGCAATTGCCGGGAGGGTGGACTCTCTCCCCTCGGGCGAGAACTACAGGAAAGGATGTCGAAGTTCGAAGTTCGCGAAGACTTATCGTATATATATATATATATATATATATATATATATATATTTGTAGTCTCCCAGATTCTTTTAGAAGGGCGCACAGCACTTTCGCTTATCCGTGTAAATGTACAAATAATACAAGAATGGATATACAAGATGTTTGCGAAAGTATCGGGAAAAGTGAAACTGACAGAATTGTGCCTCTAAACTTCGAAACAATTATATTTATGTCTCAAAAACTACCAATATCTCGACAACGTCTTCGATAATTCTCTCCAAATTTCACTGAAAATAATACTAATTGTAAATTTTATTCAATTCTAAAATATTTCTATGTAACTATATAATTATGTCTAAATCAAATGAAATAAATAGAATTAAAATAAGTCAAGGATATTATAATAAACAGAATTTTTAAGATAGATTAAACTTTAAAAAAAAAGGGAAAACAAGCATCTGGTAAGATAAAACGGACGAAAATCGGATTTATATATAAAGTATATAGAAGAGATAATAAATATTTGAGAGGATAAATTTTCAATTAATGGATATCGAATAATTCAATTTCACTGTTAACTGAAAATATCGTTTTCCTTGCATAAACTATCAAACATAAATGAAATTAAGGTTTATATTTCTGAACGCTGTTAGCTTCATTTAAAAAAAAATTAGTAAGTTTTGATATTAAATTATCGAAATATTTCCAATGCATCGTCGCGTTTAGCGGCAGCGCTATATATGGTAATTTAAAACTCATGGCTCACGATACAATATTTTTAATTGCAAAGAGACACATAAATAACATGAAACAAAGGAGCATGCTCAATGCGAATGTAACATCGTAAAAAAGATATAATACTGTTTACGACCAGAAAAATGAATATAACTTCAATGCTCATATATAGATGCCAATCTTGTAACCAACTTGCCGCAAAGGGGTAAGGAAGGGGTTATACGAGGAATTTGCGGTAACAGGCGCGCTCATCTCTCGCAGCGTTTCGGCAACGATCGCGCCACATGCAGCCGCATGTAGTTTAATGAGCAGATCGTCGCGTCGTCTCGCTGTCCGATACGGCTCGTCGAACCGCGAACTTGACACGAAGAGCGAGCCGGTGCCCGATGGCTATGATATCACTTGCGTTAATATCGGCCGTGCGACCGTCCGTGTAAACGCATTTCCCGATCAACGATCCGGAAGAGTCTTGCCCCGCGCGTCCGCCTTGTGTCACTCCCGCCTCCCGTCATTTCGGAATTCCGACGGCGCGGTCTCGCCGCGGCGAGTAGATAGACGGATCGAACGATTCCGCGGTCGGATATCGAAAGCAGTGAGGAGGGAACGAAGGAAGAGAAGCGGGAGGGAGGGGGGGGGAGGTAGGATCACGGTTTCTGATCGGGTGCTGAAAATACTGCCCGTCGTTGTCGAGTATATCGGATACCCGGGGATCGATATATACGGGATACGGAAGTTCCCTAACTCCCGCAAGCCCGACGAAGAGAAGGAGGGTAAACTTCGGTTCGCCGCATCGAAGCGTCCGATCGCTTTCGCGAAGTCATCCCGGAAGTATTTCGATTATCTCCGTCGGGTCGCGATACGGACCGTTGGAAGAGTGTGTCCTTATTCCGGTTCGACAGCTTCATTCGGGGATTTGTCGCAGCTGACGAGTGGCCACCGCACTCGTCGATGGTCCTCTCAAATCATCAGTGAGAAACGAAGAGACGCGGGGATTGATGCCAGATAATTTCGTTTCAATTTTCGAGGCCAGGGATGCGGAAAAATGTATCCCTCTCTCGTGGCAGTGCAGATTAAAATATTTCGAATTCTATAGTTCAATAAAAATAATTATCGAATCGCAATAATCTGGTAACTGGAGTCATCGTTAAGGTAATGCTAATAACGATGGTTATAATAATGAGTATCTCATCGACACATATATTAAAATGCAATTAATTATTTAGCGAATTATATGTGTCGCTAATGGAGAGATAATTAAAGGATGTAATGGCTACATTTGTCAAAAATTGCGTTTATTTTAGCGTAATATTAAATGTAAAATAATCTCAGTTAAATTTTTTTCGCAAATCTAATCGAAATTTTGTACAAAAATTGAAGTTGTTAAATTCGTTTTATCCATTGTTACATACTTCGATTAAGACAAGCATTCCCTCTTTTTGATTGTCATAATAAATAAATCTATCACATCTTATACAAGTTTCAGAAAGAGCAATTTATAGTGGTACTTCAGAAGCCAGTTTAAACTCATTATGCAATTATAAGCTCGTTTTAAACTCCGTTAAGCTGGCTTCCCATTAATAACTTATTGCAAAATTAGAACTGTTTACTAATGACAACGGGTCAACCCAATAAAGATTTTAAGTGTTTCACGCCCAACATAGGGGCTCGTTTTGAATTCCAATTACAGAAACAGAATTTCTACTTTCGTCCGTGGAAATAAATTTGACGCGTCCATCGAAATCTGAGCTAAGCGAAATTATCAGTTTCGATTCCGCAAAAATGCGCCGTTGGCGAATTATCGCGGTCAATTCTCGCGTTGCCGATAAACATTCAATTCACGTTCCGTCGCGGCCCGTCCCCGTTGCTCATCGGCATTGCGTTATTGTTTCCGATATCCAATCGGCACGGCTGGCGAATGTATTAACGTTGCAACAAATCAGATTCCGCGCAGGCGACGACTCGTTATCCAGTCTAAATCGATCGCCACAAAAAGGATATCATAGTTCGGTCCGCGCGTAATTTCGAGATAAAAAGAATTACGCTGATCCTACGATAGAACGCAGCGTGGTTCAAATTTAGTTTTGAATATATATTGCACAGAAAGTTTATATGCATAAATATATATTGAAGTGTTCCACGTTCGCAATTACTACCTCACTTTTTTAAAAAATCGCGAATAAAAATTTATGTCGTGCGAAAATTTATCGCAAAATTTATTTCTTGAAATAATAGATTTAAAAAGTTTTTGATCAGCGACACAATCTGATAAACTTTAAATTAAATGGCTGGTTTATTATTATAAGAATAATTGAATAATTTAAACTTAATAATATCCACGTTAAATCTATGTAAAAAATTACTTTTTAATATAATTTTCCATTCGCGCTCATTTGTTATGAGGCTCGCGACTCCCCGCCGAGAACCGGTGATGCATTCAATAAGAAACTCCCGTGGATTGCTTTACGCATCTACGGGAAAGGTGTTTTCTCGAGCGAGATAACTCGATTTCGTTGAGCAAGCAGGCGAGCAGCGTCATCGCGGGAAAAAGAAGCGTAACCGATATCGAGACTCCGCCTCCGCAATTTCGCCAAACCTTGCAAAGGAGTAAATCGGAGATCCCGGCGTAGCCGGATTACGGTGGATTCCGAAAGGCGGAAAGGGCGCTGTCGCCTCGGTGTCGGTAAAAAGTCCCGGGGTGGTTTTAACCCCGCGACCACGTAATGAATAACCCGGAAGAGCCATCGGGCCATCGACCGAGATCGGCACCGGATCGAATACGGACTGTCCCGTCGTTTTCGACGGAAGCGATCGATCCGACGGAGGGATAGAGACGAAAAGCCTTAATGGCCCACAAATCACGCGACGTGGAAGAGCAAAAAACTGGTCTCCATCCTCAATGGACGGAACAATAAATCTCGAAATATTTTTAAATACGTCGTCGAGATATTATATATCCTTTCTCTCTCTCTCTCTCTCTCTCTCTCTCTCTCTCTCTCTCAATACCACCGTTGTGTATTTCAACTTGGATACATTCAAACGCTTTTACGCGGCCACGACGTTAACGAGCGTATTCGTTCTAATCACCACCCGTCGACGCCAGTCATCCCGGACGGTGAAATACCGTAACAATCGACGAATACAGAATACTGCCGAAGGTGATCAATGCACTGAAATTTGCAGAGATACTCTTTAAAGTTTAAACAGAGAGTCAATTTTTTTCAGCGAAAATTTTGTGCCTAAGCTCTTTCGAATAATACATGTACCTTTTGTAACTTATATTAGTTTTCTAAAATTTAATATTTGAATAAGTAAATAACAAATTAACCTTATAGAAATGAGCTTCACATTTGTTTTGTTGCTCATATTTAATTTGAAAAAGATGTTTTATGATTTTACACATTTTCTTTGTCTCTTTAATGCAATCCTAGTTTTAAATTTTGTGTGATTTATAATGTAAACTTCTCACGATTCTTCACTTCACATTGAGATTTTTCGACGATTTAAACCCGAATTTCTGTTAAATTAATTCCCATTTGTGCGTAATTACTGTCATTAATATTTTCCTACATTCTGCATATTTCTGAGGATTATAAGTAATTTAATGTTAACTTTCACAAACTTAAAAAAAAAAAGAGTATATCGAATAATAATTATAAAAATCTTCCATTTGCACGTAATTTATTTATATATCAATTATTATTATCTATAATCTTTTTTTACATTGCAATTAAAGTATTGTTATTAGTGTTATATTATTAACATTACACATAAAACAGATGTGAAACACGTTTCATTAAACTATTAGATTGCGAAGCGACATGACAGCACATTTCGTTTATTGAAGGATATAGCAACTAATTTAAAAAGAATATGAAATTTAATAGCATTAATTTGCGATAAAAGCTAAACCAAATATGGAATAACGTTCAAGACGCGAAGAATTTTGTCTGTGAAATCATGATGGACGGACGATTAACGTAGCGACTAGTCGATTGCGACAGCGTGAAAGGACGCCATTCGATAATCTTCCGTCGTCCCACCGTAGATATCGGCTAGGGCTTAATCGCCCTTACCTATTGCCGAAGTAATTTCCTTCGATCGAGGAAACTGTTCACCGCGTTTCATTAACTCCGGCAGTCTGCTTCATCGCGCTTTTCTCATCCCTGGCGTCATCGTGACGCTATATAAGTGCGAATAAACGTCGCCCAATCAATCGAAACGGCGTGATGAAGAAAGACCACTTAGACTCTCATTTATTCTCCGATCTGTAAAAATCAGGAGAAAGATGTTTCTCTAAATTTCACATCCTCAATTTCTTTATCTCCAAATTTCCCTTCGATTATTAGAATCTTTTCCAGATTGCAATTATAGCAGAATGTTTGTTTCGCAAATTATTACATAAATATGCAGTATTAATAATTTGAACTAGTCTGGCAATGATTACAGAAACGTTTGAAAATCAGCAGGATGAACGGCGGCATTTTTCTTTCACAGCGAGCTTTCTCGGCAAAAAAATGAAATTTTTCGCGCATACAAAGAGAATAATCGGCCGAAATCGAGAAGACTCGATCAAGACTATCGATATTTCACATTCATGGACTTGATCCTCAAAGCGGATACTTCAAAGGACGTGGTTTCCCAGGTAACAACGAGAGCGCCGTAACGAGACTAATTTCTATATCGCGTAGCGATGCCAAATTAGGAAAAGCGCGGTCAGACAATCGAATTCGCCAATCTGTTAGATAACTCGGTTCACCGATAAGTTTCGCCAAAACCGCAGCTGTCGCCCGAATTAGCGGGCGATTCGACAAGAAATTAATCTCTTTCGCGAGGTCTCCAACAGTTTCATCAGAAACAGAAAAATCGTCGAGATGACAACGTCACGATACTGTCAATATCAATATGCCAGAACTTTTTCACAATATAATGCAAATTTTTAACAATTTTTATTCACGTCAGCAGATTGGCGCGGCAAACTCCTCTGCAACTTGCGGCTGAAAGAATGAGTCTGTGTGAGAAATAACAAAATTTAAGTGTCAGAGCTTAACTATCAAGAGCCACTAGGAAATAATGACTTTTCAGAAATTTCTAACAGTTTCTTAAAGTTGCGGAAGTGAGATATTTGCGCGCTCTTCAAGTACTCAAAACTGCAGACACACTGCTTAGAAAAGTAGAACGTATTATCATTAACATCTCCTCGATTGGCCTCGTCGGCTGCTAGTGGCATCCGCAATTAATTAGCTCCATAATTAATTTCGTATGAGTAATTAATTTCTCTAAGTTCACTCGTGAAAACGTGAATTGACTTGCGGATCGCCTTGCGAGTCGGGTAAGATCAACGGCACGGAAGGATAAACGGGCACGATGTTCACGTGGTGGCCGGTAAATGCAAATTAAAACCAGTCGCGATTAACACCGACGATCGTGGCGGATGACGATATATAGTGGAACACCGAATACCGAAACGACGGAATACGCGCGACAGAAATTTACTTCAGTGCCACGCGTAATGGACGTGGATTAAAAGAGCGGATTACAGGACGGTGCGCGCCTGTCAAAGGGGCGAACTCAATTATCCAGGAGCGGCCGACCCTGACCAGGTGGAATTGTATCTATCTATGGGCTGCAAAAAGGCCGGTTCCGTTGCAAAGGGGCGAAACGATAGGACAAATAGAAGGTCGTCTCGGGAGCGCGAGAGGCGACACGTTCGCGCACTTTGTTAGGGATCCCGTCGATAAAAGGGCCGGCGGGGCTGATTAAGGAGCGGCCGGCTTCCGCGGTCGCGCGGTGCAAAAGCACGCGCGAAAGAAAGAGTACGAAGGCGAGTAGCCGCTCTGGTGGTACGTGAGCAAATTACCATCCGCCAGATTTAAATTAATTTTTGTGCGCTCGCGTCCCACTGAAAAGAATTCATTACTCTAGAGCGGCGCTCCGGCCATTGAGACGAAAAAAGCCGATAATTCTCGCCGCTGAAAAAAATGCATTCGCGGAGATTCGTCGTGGTCGACATGCGGGAAGGGGGGGAGGGGGTGAATTTCCCCGATTTTTCGGGGACGGTAAGAATGTTGAGGGAAGAAAAGTGCGCGGTAATCACGGGTCTCTCTTTCCCCTTCTTTCTCTCGGAGAGTGTGAAAGACTCTGTAATTGGTGAGTTATGAGGGCAGAAAGTAACGTTGAAGATATATGAATCGCGCGAGATTGAGCTTTTTTCTTTTTTTTTAATAAATGTACGACAGACAATTTATTTAAGTATAAATAGAATATATAAAAATTCTATTTGTTAAAAAAAACATATCATTGAAAGTTATTATATCTGAAAATTGAGTTTTAAGAAAACGCAATTTTTCTACGGAATTTTCTACAGAAGTGTATACTATTGCTTTCTGACTATCATTGTTTTTTCATGGTAATTTTATGTCAATAAATCTTTTTCATTTAATGTACATGGAATTATATATTATCACTTATAATAATAGCATATAATAAAAGCATAATTCCAATACTTTGCAAGAAATCCTCGATTAACAAAAATGTTTCATTTCTTATAAAATTAATAACGAAAATGTTTCATAACGCACACTTTTTTATTTCTAATGTCTGATATATTTGATTAATGATATATATTTGATATAATTAGCACGGCAGGATTAAAATATTTCTTTACATGACTAATACCTGTTTGATTTATAACGTTTACGTGTCTCTCACCTTTCGCATTCCCGCTGTGTTCTTCACAATTTACACAAACCGTTTTCTAAAGTGGAACACCGAGGAGAATTTTACCACGATATCGCCACGAGGAATCGACTTTTGAGTTCTACGAGCTATGCTAATGCCACCGAAAGGCGCAATAATCCGCTGACACATGAGAGAATTCCCGCGGGCGTTACAATGACGCATTGCGCTGACTATTTGCAGACATCTCGTTCCTGACGTGCGATTGCGAGACAGAAAGAGTTCCACGCTCCGGTAATCGCCACCGTTATTTTTCTCATACCGCCGGATTGCGTCGCAATGACGACGGTCGTCACGTCACGATTTGCATGAGCGACGACGTCGTCGCGATCCCGATGCGTTTTAGCAGGGCTCTCTAGATTTGAGATATACAGAGTTGCAGATTTATTTGCTAATTTATTTTCCAATCTCGTCTCTGTCGCACATCAATATTGTAAATTCATCGAAAAAAAAAAAAAAAAAAACAATTTTAGTTCACATCAATCTGGGAGCTCAGAAATTTTGACAATTCCCGCCGTATTTTATATAGCGCCATAACTTTCGGATATTCACTTTCTGGCATTTCGTCACAACCATGAATTATTCATAATTTTGCAAAAATTCCGCGAAAAATTTCGTTCTAACTGTATAAATTTTTCTATAGGGAACAACCGACAAAATACACACGCCGTATGGCATTCACTAAAATACGTAAAAATTAAACAAAATTTATGTATATGTCAGAATGTATTTAACGTGAATTAAAAAATGGGCTGCAATATAAATGTAAAAACTGTTTTGCATTATACAACGTGCGTTACGCATTGCAAATAACATCCCGCGTCTACCATTGCAGTAATATGCAGTAGCAGTGCATTCGTAATGCGCACATTGCGTCTAGCTTCTTATTAATAAAAGGATTAAGCTCCTGTATTAGTTTGTGCAAATTAAGGCGCGCGTACCTGTCGGAATTTGCATAGGCGATGATCCTATAATTCTTGCTTACATTGCTGTTTTGACAATTTATTATTTGGTTAAAATTTGTAAATTATCACAAAAATAATGCGAAAACTAGAACTTAAAAATTATGCTGTGTGATTTTAAACCTTATATTATTTATTTGTGAATTATAGCATATTGTTTCGCTGCACTTTATGCGCCAATAAGTCCGTAACTCTTTTGTACGTTTTCAGAATCCAGTTAGAGATTTATTGCTCTGCAAGTTTATAAAATGAAAATATTGCGTTGTTTCATATCGAACTGCTTTTCGATATTAAGAGATATAAAGAGAAACAGCTCGATATTAAACAACAAATTAATGGTCCTACAGAAATATCGTTTAATTTTCTACGTACAATTTAGTCATTGTTATATTGTCTTCAGACTAAATCATTTTTTATTAATATAAAATTAAGTTTTTTAAATTTTATGTATAAATTTATTTTTACATTAATAAAACTGATTTATTCTGCAGTGTCATAAACTTTTGATGCAAAACGAATGGTTCAAAGTGTTATAAAATCTACATAAACTGCCGATTCTTTCTCATCGATAATCTAATCATAATGTAACTTCATATTAAAATAATTATTATATAATTCTAATTCAGAAAAATTAAATTTGTGTGTTTATGCACATTGCATGTTCTAGAATATAAATACAAATTGCGTAGATAGTCACGCGTTAGGAATTTATTTTTAAAAAGAATCGAAATCGCACTTCGATTTCTATTTCCTACATCATATTACTTTTACCTTGCCAATGAATACATACTCAGGCTTGAAAATGCCAGTCATGGTATTTTCCTATAGGGAAACACTATCTCAACCAGAAGAGACGACGAGAGTATTTGCATTTTACGAAATGCCGCAGAGAGAGAGAGAGAGAGAGAGAGAGAGAGAGAGAGAGGGCCGAGGTCTAAACGGATGTAAGCCGGCGAAATCAGGGCGACCCGTGTCGTTACCGGCAAACAGACTGCCGCTTTCTCCGCGGGTGGTACCCACTTCGTGGTACAAGGTGGGTTGCTGCCACTGCCACCGCCACCGCCGCCGCCGGTCGGGGAAATAAATTGGGGGCAATTCCGTATCGCCAGGCTGGAATAGACTCCGGCACGAGAGAGCTCGGAGAGAGGTAAGAAGGTGGAAAAGTGGTAGCGTATACCGGGGCCGAGATCGCCCGCGCTACGCGATCTCCCCAACATTTCCATTTTCATTTAGTTCTGGGATTCACGAGCGACTGGCGACGTCCCGAGGCGCGTGTCGTCGTCGTGCTGAATGCAACAGGAGACTCCGAACGGAAACGAGAGGCGGTAATTCGCCAAAGGGGGGAAACTTAATCGAAGCCAATAAACATCGACCGGGGGTAATTCGTGCCCGGTCAACCCGTCCATGGCCGCCACGCAAATTCCACGACAAACGACACGATTGAGAGCAGTTCTCGTTACCGTCGTGATACCGTGACACTGAAAATCGTGATGGTAATCAAATGCAGTACGAAACGTATCACGCGAAATCATCTTTTTAACTCTGTATTTAGTTAACAGTCCAATAATATACAATGTAATAATTTATTAGCAATACTCGTAGCGATTTTATTCGCAGTACTTTTTTTTTCCTGAGAAGAGAAATTTTAAGAAATTAAGAAACTACAAAATTTATTTACTCCTGACTCCTGCATTATAATGAAGAAAGACAATATTAATAGGCGAAACGTCAGAGATAACGCAAAATTTTTTTGTCACATAACGTTATCAAATCCTATTTATTTGTCACGTACCATTTCTCTTTGACATTTATTTTCATCAGTGATTCTCCCATCGTGATGTTTAAAAGTAATTCTTTAGCATTAAACATCCCCGTCCGTCGGACACAGGTGTCACAGGCGTAATAAATGTCAGATGTTAACCCAGCATTAGGGGCGGCCTTTTAATCAGACTTCGCCTTAATCAGCGTCGCTTAAAGCCGAACGAATTGCGCTTGTTTTAGCAGGACGCGATTCATAATTCACGACGGCGCGACGATCCTCACCCGCAATTCGGATGATAAAACACGCGGCTCGGACACTCGCCGGCGGACATTCGCGTCATAATCGCGCTCACAACGCGCGAAAAATCAATTCATAATTCAGCCAAGCGCGACTCGCGGCCCCGATCTCTCTCTCTCTCTTTCTCTCTCTCTCTCTCTCTCTCTCTCTCTCTATCTCCCTCCCTCCCTCCCTCTATTGGCCGCGGTCCTGATGGACGTCGCCGGCGCGTTTCGCTCAATTTATGTACCACTCTGTCACGTCGATAGGCACGCACGCGTCTGTACATCCGCGCCGATAGCGCGACGTAATCCTCGAGAGACGTCTGTCTAATATATCTGTCAAGGATAATCGATCGTCGCGGTTGCCGTGCACGCAAGACGCACCGTCGACGTATTTTATTCCCGATAATAGAGGTATTATTGCCGTTTTGAAAAATCATTTCAGTCGCGCGTATGTTAATGAAATCGACGATTTTGAGCTGAAAGAGCGCTCCTTATTCAGTTCTTAATGATTATTAGATTCTCTATGAAATAAAATGAAAATGACTAACTATTCTTAATATTTATATAGAAGTAAATTGTTAATTTTACATTTATTTCACAATCAAACATTTTATATCTTTATTAAATTTCAATAATGTTATAAAAAGACAAGAAGACAATATACCAGACAAAAATACTTGATTCTAAAGGTCTGAAAATGAATAAAATGCGATCGCATTATATAATTGAATAACTGCAGTAACGGATTCGTCTGAACGAAATACCTTTAAAATAACTGATCATTCATCGAACTGTTCTATATAAAAAAAACATCACAATAAATTTTAGTATTGCAAAAGCGAAGGGCTGAAAGCACTATGCAGGCGTGAATAGAACGTAATTCAGCCTGCACCGCAATCGTTGTATTTTCGCAGTTTTATAAACACGCGCGAACGATAAACCGCGAATTCCAGCGTGGGAGCCACGCTGACGCGACTCCAGTTGACTTTCCTCGGTGTCAAACGGCCGCAAAGCGTGTTATCGATGATCGCGCACCACTGAAATACTGCCTAAAGTGGAGGACTCTTTCCCTCGCTCTCACGGGTCTCTCTGCCTCTCTTACCCTCAATCAGCCCGATTGAGCGAGCTCGCGGTCGCCGACCGTGAAAAATAGAGCGTTTCACTGGCAGCAATATAGCCAAAACGGATCGAACGGATTGGAGCGTCGGGTATTATTGTCGTGGGGAAAAATCTGACGGATTACGGATTGCGAGACCGGAGAGAGAGAGAGAGAGAGAGAGAAAGACAGAGAGAGAGAGAGAGAGAGAGAGAGAGAGAGAACGCGTGCGGTATAACCATCTGCTGCTGCCGCCGCCGCGTATATACATGGGACCATTTTCGCGCCGCCGACCGAAAGAAAATCCTACGCCGATGGCCGTTTTGTTCACCGTCAGCGATGCGGGCAACAGCGATGCGCGCTCGGCGGATGCGATTGTGCGCTTTGTACCGCGCGCTTTGTACCGCGAAACATTCCAATCTATCGTAGAGCGTTCTCGTACAACGAAAATAGATCCGGCGGTTATCTCGCCACGTTGACGGGGATGATATAAAAAAAAATTGACAGCTGCGACCAGAAAGTCTTCAGAATCTAACGAGAGGACGCGTCGGCGATTAAATTTCGATATCGCAGCAGCGCGGTGTCCGCGCGAATCGACTCAAGTTGGAGCATTTCCGCGTGGGATAAGAGGTGAGAAACTTCCCCGAGTCCGAGTCTTACCGGGTGACAAACCCGGAGAGAATCGTGTAATCCGAGAGTCTGCTCTCGAGGCGGGGTTTCTGCCCGGACGAGTTCTCCCCGGAATAAAGGACGAACTTCTGGCCGCCGTCGTGCCGTTCATGCTCCCCTTATTGTGCAGGTCGAGCAAGGGAGTATCGTAATCCGGGCCGAATTGCACCCGTACACGGAACAGTAGTCGGAGACACGTATAGCCGAATGCATTAATGCCGCACGGTTACGGATACGAATGCACCGAGTGAGCGGAGCACCGAGTGACTGGTCCGGCGCACTTGAAGCCGGCTGGTTAATGCAATCCGTATCTACTGCGGTCCGACGCTCCCGCCTCCGGCGCGGAAACTAATTTCTTTCGCGGTTTAACCGGCGAACGAGTGCATCCCATTTGCAGGATAAATTGGGTCACCGGCCGGCGCGACGAGGGCCTAAATTGTTTCAAAGAGAAAAAGATAAGAGCACGTGTGCGCGGCGTTTCGACTTTCGGGTCGTTTTTTTGCAAAAAGAAAAAGATACGAGGAATTTCTCGTGCAAGGTTGATTATACAACAAACACTGTTGCTATCGGATACCATCCTGTGATGGGTAGCTCAATCACGATCGAATGTTCATTGACTATAGATGCCTGCCAATCACAGCGATCCCTATAATTATCATAGCAATCCGTATAATTACTGAGGATATACCCAGCGATTATCGATTGTTACAATGCTAGTCCTCGGATAATCTGATATGTTATCGGCGACTAGACGGACAGATGGATATCCGGTGACTGTACGGACACATATGGATGTTCTCATGATCGCTGGATCAATAATAATTATTATGGAAAAAAAGAATTACGCGGAATATACTTTTCTATATTTCTGAATGGTGGTATACGTTTCTCTACACTTCTGATTATTTTAAGAATTTTATTTTCTGAAATTCAGGGCGTTCTCCCGATGATATAGATAAACTGTAATTCTGGTCTTTCCGTTAATACAAAATTGATAAGCGAAGCGTTGTCGTGCGATTAAGGCGAATCACGACGCTTTGAGAAAGGCGACACGAGTGGGGGAGGAGGGGGGGGGAGGAAACAGGAAGCGTGAGGGATTGAAAGGACGAATAAATCCATTCGTTCGGTCTGACAACTGCTGGATTTCCGGAGATAAAAATTTCTCTCAGTTCGCGGACGCGGAGACTATAAACTCGAGTGAACGGAGAGGTAAAGGGGGAGGGGGGGGGAGGGGGGGAATCCACCGTCGTCGCCGCAGATTATTTGCCCTTAATTCCTCGCGCTGAAAGCATTCCCGGGGTCTCCCGCGTGCTATGGTGCCCCGAATAAAAACCGGGGGAAATTTATTTATCGCTACGAAGCTGCTGCTCTCTAAAAACCGCGGAGCGCCTCTTCGGAATCGAAGAACGGCCGCGCGCGGTCGCTCCCACCGAGAGGAAGGAAGCTCCCTTGACAGCTCGAAGGATAGACACGTAAATCCCATTCCATTAGAGGCGCGTCGCCCAGGAAGAGTGTCGTATAATAAAATGCACGTCCTGAGAATCCCCTCAGCCGCTCGATCTCGCCCCTCCTCTCCTCTCTACTTTCGCGAGAGGGGGAGGTTTTTTTCCTCCTCCCGCCTCCCCTCTCCCGCTCACGGGGGAAAATCGGTCAGGTGGCAATTAGCAACGACGAGAAGCATTATCGCGGCGCGGTCATTAATTCGGGACCGGGCGCGAATTAAGAAACAGGACTCTTAGCAGCGGCCCGGCTAATGAAAAGTCATAATTTTCAGACGCGCGAGGAGGGATCGTATCATAAATATTTATATCGCGCGCATTACGTGTACGCCGTTGCGCGCGTTTCCGAGAGACGTAGACCGAGCTCCTCCCTTCCTCGGGGTAATATAAATTGGTAATGTTTAAGATCGTTCGCGTTTAAGGTACGCAGTTTCCGTGTTGCGAAACTACCGTGCTTTCTCGGCCGTCGCGGTTATCGCGATCCGAATTGAGAAGAATAGCGCGATTGTCTCGGCGCTGGAGCGTTAATCTGCGTTTCGTGAGTTACAAGCGATTAAAATTTAAACGCGCGGTTATGTGATATTAAAAAGTTCAGTAGAGTAGATGCATAATGAAAATTGAGACCGCAGTATCTTTATCTCGAAAAACATTTCATATTTTAGGAGAAAAGTATTTCAATCTAAAAATTAGGAAGTAGATGACACGTATATAATCAGGTTATGTCTCAGGCTTTATAAAAAATTATTCCAAGAAATTTTTAATTAAGATGTTTCCGGGTACGTATATTCCGTAACAGGTTTTCAGTTAATTTGTACATAAACGACGTAATAAATTTGATTATCTTATCATCAGCACGCGGACTTACATTGAAGTCGATTAAAAATCCGTACTTTATGAAAGATATAAGCATATATCGCTCCGCAGCTAGATTAAAGTACTTCTTATTATCATATGATGTAATAAAAATTTTAAAACTATTTTTCATAAATTAATCTCCACCAGCTGATATAAATTGATAATTAGCTGATAATCATATTAGCTGATATTAGTTGACAATCATATTAACTGATATTAAAATTAAGACAGTTAAGATCTTAAAGAATTCTTACAAAATACATTCCTCATCTTTTTAAATACATAACGTAAATTATGTAGTAAATATTGTATAATTTTTAAATTATGTGTAAAAAATCTAAATAATTCTGAAATAAAATAAAATAAATCAAGATACATGATAGTGTCTCGCGTTAAGTGTGCGCGCCCACGATACAGGCGACGATAAAAAATATTTTAAATATGTACGTATAAGCTTCTTTTCTTTTACGGTTCCCATACCCTTTCTGCTAAACAAAATGAAATTTCAAATTTTTGTAAGCTAGTCGCAACTCTTGCATTATTTTAGTTCCTACGATACCATTTGAGCGCGTCTGGTACGCCAAGGGTTAATTCGTCCCTGTCGTCGGGGTTAAGGCGCTCGGAGAGCCGAGACCCGAATCTATAATTTATCGGGCTTCGATAGAGACTCCAGCCGGTTCCTTCTCTCTCCTTCGCGGTCGACTGCTGTCTCCCGCGTCGCTTGGAAATTTCTCGCGAACCATCGGCGAATCGGGGAGCTCCGCTCTGCACGGGCATTTAAAGCATTTGCGGTAGCTGCTGCGCTATCATCCTGACCCTTCCCGAATGCGATTACCTAAACCGATTTATGGCATGGGCCGAATAAACTCGACGCCGAACATTTTCATGAGGATTAACGGCCCAACGCGACCGGTCTCTCCCAGGAAGTCTACTACGGGTGCCGTTACGGCACCGTATAATTCGCAATAACCGAGCAGAAGCATGGCGATTTCCGCGCCGCGACGAATATTTGCCCCTGGAACGCTGAACCGTGATTATCGGTCACTAATAAATCGTATTTAGAGTAGTTACGAAGAATTTGTACGATAAACGTCATTTACGATAACCAGGAAAAGATGCTAATAGATGAAAAGATAATATATACGCATGTGTTACGCATATATCTCTGTTTCAATTAAAGAAAACAGACAGATTAAATTGCGCTTCATGTTAAATTTTTCGGTTGTACTTCATATTTTTTTCTTGATACATAAGTAATTTTCTGATTAATTAATTATATCAATATTGTATAGTACTGTATTGTTACTCATTTTTATAATATTTATGATCATTTAGGCACACTATGCATATCATTTTAACATTTAGTTAATCATTTCACCCTAACATTTTAGCGTCAGCTTCAATAACGTCGAGATATTTTCTTTTTGTCCAGACGAACATGACAGACGACTTTGTAATACATCACACTTTTACTAATATTAAATTTCCTTTTAACTAAAATGATGCATAAAAATATATTATTACATAATGTATCGCAGTAACTTATTGAGCATAGTTACATTACTATGTTCTTATTAAGAAGATAAGGTAAAAAAAGAGAACGAAAGTGTTCTCTAAATATTTTATACCGATAAAGAACTGCCTCGATAACATCTCCGGTCCAAAATTGATAAAAATGTTTCCAGTCAACGAGGCGCGAAGCTTCATGGACACTTGATGCGACACTGGTGCCGGGCGTAACATAAAAGCGGCGCTTCTCAGAGAGCGAAGTGGAAAACGTCGTCGCCGGAGATCGTTCCGAGCGGAGAACGTATCTCCGGCGAAAGCGGAATCGATAATCCATCAGAGTCATGGGACGATTTTGACGTCCGGTCTCGGGGGCCGTCGTCGTTCCCCGGGAAAGGGGTTATTGCCGGGCGGCACCGTCTTCGAGCGTCCCGATGAAATAAGAACGGCAAGAAGAGGGAGGGCACGGTGGAAACGGTGCGGCGGAGCGGGGAGGAGACGCGAGAGGAACGGCGCCTCCGAGCGGGGATACGATCCCGGAGGAGCCGGGCTCGATTAGCGAGGCCGTTACTTCCGCGGAACGAGCTTCGTTCCCTGGGAACCGGAAGTTACGACGGGCGAGAGGGAAATGCCGGCAAGCAACATATCGCATCGTCCTCCGTTCCTTCCATTCTTCCCTAGAATTTCGTCCTTTCTATCTTCTCGGTTATGATCCCGACGAGAAGATAGGTTTAACCCCCGCCCCCTCTCCCCCCCCCCTCGTATCGTGCAGCGCTGCTTCATCTCGCGCGATTTCTCGAATATCTGCAGGGAACAACTTGAAACAATTTTACTGAAATGATTATACAAGATATATATTTTTTTAACTTTGTTAGTAGTGTGTGCACCTATATTTATGAAATAAAAAAAATTTTTGATTGAATTTAGAATCCTACACTAATCGTCTATTGACTTGTTTTAGATTATCGAAGTATATATTGATTAAAGAATTGTCCTTATTATATATATTATCCTTTTTATAGTTGCCTTTCTATCCATCTTTACAAGTTGGTTCATGATAATTTATGACTTGATAATCTATGACTCTCGTCCTAATTTCACTTTTTTCACGAGTCTCTTGAGCGACCTACTTCCAGACTTATTTCAAGTAAAACTCTCTCTCTCTCTCTCTTATTTATCCATCTGCCCTTTTTTCTTTCGCGCGCGCTTTCCGATAATTTGCCGCGTCTTGTAATATTCTTCGATACTCTAAGTTGGCCTCTCTCCTCCACGATGCCGAATCAATAAAACACCCAAGTAACGAGTCCCGTGTGCGATCTCATTACGAAAAAGGTAATGTCTACTTCGAGGAGCACGTCGGGGCGAACGAAAGAATGGCGCATGTCGGCCGGCCGTTACGAAAGTACGCGTCCCGCAGTTGAGCTTCTCGTGGATTCCTCTGCTTTATTATTATGGCGGCGTAAAGGGAACGTATAATACGTCACAGCGCCCCGTTCGGCGTGAATTATATTTTAATGTCGTAGTGCGAATGGTGGGACGTGCTCTGGCGCGGTTGTAAAAGAAACCGAATGGACACCAGCGGCTCCAGGTCTTCCACCATCTCGAGAGAATACGCTTTGGCTCTCTCCATTCTTTTATTAATTATTTCCCTCCTCCTCCTCCCCCTCCCCCCAATCCCTGGATTCTCTTCGCCTGCACTTACTCTTACTCTACGCAAAATTTCTCTCCGCGACTTCGAGAAGTTGTGGATTCGCAGATAAAATATCGTCAGAAGCACTGCATGTTCATTTATCGCAAATATGCCAGAGTGAGATTAAACTTTACTAGGAAAAAAAAATCAGTATTAAAATATTCAAAGTATTCGCTATTAAAAGGAGAGTCGATGAATCTATAACGTCGTTTATTATTTCCGAGAAAGGAAGCGGGGTGAGTACTTTTGTCTTTTGTCGAATCGGCGGGCTAATTATAAACTTTTTCAGACATTCATTATGACCATTTTAATCCTGGATATTAATTTTCACGAGATAATTAGCTGAATAAAAAATTTACACGGATATGTCTCGAATTAATTTTGAACGGCAATCGAATGTGTGCGCGAGTATAAGAATGAGCGTGCAACAGATTTTGTTATACGAGAGAAGTTTGTGAACCTTCGCGGACGAGTTCGAAAGGATATGCGAGGCACGCAGGTTAACGGATTGAAATATTAACCCGTCCGCCAGTTTGACACTCTTCATTTACGCATTACGCGCGCTTTCACGGCACTCTCGCGAATTTATTTCTGCCACTGACACGATTAATGCGGCCGATACTTTTTAATCTCGCGTATGTAGCGTCGCGCCGTGTTTGATTTAAGGACGGTCGATCGCCGGAGATCATCTACAAAATATGCTCTGACGGGGGTAACCAGCAGTACACCCTTCGAACAAATTCTATTTTGTAAAAAATTGCATTTCGTATTTTGAATACCCGCGAAAATGATTCCTCGCCGCAAGATTTGTGGGCATTCAGTGTATAAATAATACAGATAGATATTCAGACTTTATATTTTAAAAACAGCAATTTTATGGTATAGTATAATTTAAAATTTTTTTCGTTTCGTACTTTTTACTTATCTATTGAAAACTTTCTTACAAAGTTTGGTATAACGATCATATATATATATGTATATATCTGTCGATAATCCTGTATTAATTTTCAGCTTATCGTTTTAACATACAACCATATAAATTGGAGCATAATATTATTTTAACCCAGATTCAGAGCCTCTCTGAACACTCAGAAAATTTCGCCCCGCTCTGACCTGGTTTCGCCGGCCCGTTGTACTGCACCAACGCGATTTAATACGGCCGATACTTTTTAATCTCGCGTCCGTATGATTTAAGGACGGCCGGCAGCCGGCAGGATATTCACCGTAAGTGATCCGAACTGTATTCCGCATAAAGTCCGATTACCGCTAGGCGGGGCAGCGAGGAGGGAATAAGGATTGGTATAGTGGTGAAGCGCGCGCTCTCTTTCTCTTTCCAATCCGCAGTTCGACGAGAATGTTTATGTCGACGAACATAAAAGCGAAATTCGTTCCGCGGAACATCCCAGACTGTGCCCAGCTTCCAATGGTAATTGCCCCTTAAAAGTCTCGATATCCACATCCGGGGCATCAAAGGATTTCTCGTTTGCGTTCGGCAGATATTAACCGTTGCTCGTGAACGCGATTTCCGCGTGTTTCCACGTGCTTTGCTCTCGCAATTACTCGCCTACTGATAACCGATCCGCGCCAGGTTTCTCCGGACGAAACGCGCGTTTAATGACGCTGACGTTCCCGCGCGCGTTCTTTTTCTTCTCGAGTTTCGTTTAACTGCCGCGCGATTTAACTTTCCGCGAACTCCTGCAGCGAAAAGCATTCTCGCAGAGCGAATGAATTTTCGTTGGCGTAAAATCCGCGCGCGTGGTTGCGGGCAGGTATGTCGGTATAATTCATTCGGGAGGGAAGGAGCGCGTTTAATTACTCGTCGTTACCGATCTTTCCACGTTAATGCAAACTGCAGGGGATTACATCAAAGCGGCAGCTTTACCGAATCTTTAACGAATATTGATGATATCCTACTTCTCGCGTGCTAAATTCATCATTTCGAATTTTAAAGTTTTTACAAGAATGATGTTTATAGCCTTTACAAGCTTCTATGTAAGTTTCTGGCTTTCTCCAGTAAATAATATTTATATATTAGCCTGAATTTTAAATACCCTGCTTATCTCTTCCAAGGGTTTTTATCGCGTTTTATCGCTTGAGCACATCGCTTAACATTTTATACACAGAAAGTGTAAAAACTTGAAGCGGGTTTTAAGACTTCCATAATATATCGCGCTATTTTTTCAGAAAAAAATAGCGGTTGCAGCATACCGATTATGCAATTATTATTTTAATTTATAATATTTTAACTATATTTTCATACATTTTTAATAACAGACGCTTAGAAACTATATATATATATATCATAAATCTCCTCACAAATTATTTATTTACTGATAATATTGAGAATTATTTAAATTTAATGTAAGTAAAAAGCTACTTTAAATTATTAATTGCACTGTCAAGAATATTATGAAAACACCATCTATACTCTTTACTTTTAGGTAAGGGGAAAAAATAGCTCTTAAATTGCATCGAACTTTTAAATACCGAATTTTTTTTTCTTAAAGACGTCATCTTACCGATACAACGTCCCGCCTAGCCTTACATCTATTGAATAGAAACGCACACAAACGTATAACTTGTCGAGCTTGTTACACTCGCTCACGATATCGATTCCCTCTCAATGCGGGTCACCGATTTCCTTCTTAACGATAGCGACAAGAAAAATGGATTCTTTGCGAACTCCCGGCTTTTCTGTCTCTGCATCAGCGAACGGCCATCAATCAGTACCGCTTGTCCGACTTAGTAAACCAATTAGACTAATTAGGAGCTTGCCATTTACGAATGTCAACCGAATGGATCAATAGCAAAGTACAGCGACGCGTGACGGATCCTTCAACTCCCTACGAGAAAGAGGGAATTCAGTATTAATGGACGGTTCGGAGAATCGTTCGCAAACTAGCAGCCGCTTCGATTTTTGCAAAATTTGTAGAGCAAATAAAACTAATTTCAGCATGTAGTCTTTCCTTTTTTCTTTTTTTTTTCCGGGTTTAGAAGTCAATATTATTCTGCAAATATCCGTTCGAAAGCTGTTGAAAAAAGTTTTTTTAATAAAAATTTTACAATTTCAAGTGTAAAATAAATTTCAAAAGTAGAAAAATATATCCCGTATATATATATAAAGTGCATTATAACTCGAATACGCTGTCCGTATCCGAATGCGTTCTAAAAAAGACTTTTGAATGGCTTCGGGTATAAAGTTCCCCCGTTCTTCGTTCTCGCGTTGGAGTTCTCCGGCTGGTCACTGTCGTCTCGTTCTACTAGAAGTAGTAGCGCTACTCGTGTCTGACCTGCTTCTAGGTAAACTTCCGCCTAGATCTCACCAGCTGTGATCCCACCAGTCCCATTCTCGAAGTAGAGACGTATGATACTATTAAAATTGTAAGGGAAGATCATACGAGAGAGGAATATAGAAAAAATGAATTCACTACTTGTGACGTCATATAATCGAGTTTATCAAGTAAAATTTTGTCTTGAGATCATGATTTAACCTGAATAGCATATTTTTCTTTTAGAAAAGATATGAAATGTGCATAAACAGGCACAATTTAGTTTCCTTCAACTCCCTTGTATGTCTTGCAGCAAATGAAATTATAAATGCAAAAAGCTATAGATCACTAGATAGAGAATGTTTCTTTGAAGATATAATTAAAAAATTCAAAAACAGAATTGCATTAGTAAGTCTGAAACTTCCATCTCAGCAAAGACAATAACTCTTCAATGAAAGATCTTTTCCGTTTACGATACCAATAAGTAATAACAGTATTTTGTATAATTATGTATAATAACCTGTTTTAAGTCATTTTTTTTTCTACTACATAACATTACCAGCTGAAATACTGAAGCTTTATAAATATTGTCCGAAAAACTTTAGACTTCTCTCGCGAGAAAGGGGAAATATATGAAAGGGGAATTCGTCAATCCGATTTTCACTTTTCGCCGATCCTCAAGACCGAAAAGAATCAGGATGCGGGAGATAAATCTACGAGCGAGCTGCGAGCGACAGAGTCATGCAGGATAGGATTCTGGGACGCGCGCATTACCTGAAGAAGGGCTTTCTGAAAATTCGTGGGTATAAGGAGTTGCCGAGGTGTTCGTAAAATGAAATTTTACGACAGCCTGTCTGCCGGAACCGTACCGCCCGCGACGCCGTCGCCGCCGTCGTAACTCGCGTGCGAGGGCAGCACGGAATCGATTCTTATATGCGCTTCGCCGTTTAAGTCCGCCGCAGAATCCCGATACAGGATAGCGGTAATGCTTCGTTAGCGGAACACCCGACAAGCTGTAACGAGGGCTATAATATGCGATGGATGAAGATATAATCGACGTCGAGCAAATTATCTCTCGTTAGAAGCGTTACAAACAGCCAGCTTCACATGGATCAAGATTACAGTTCAATTAAGCGACTTAATTGCAAAATACGATGTGTGTAACATTAATTGTAACGAGCAATTTTAAGAAATCGCAAAGTAAAGTTTGCGGGAAATTGTGTACGTAAAGTGAAAAAAGGAAATAGCACCAAACCTATTTCTCGTTAAAGAAATATTGGTTCTAAATTGGAGCGCAAATTAAACAACGGGTACAACTCTCTTCGATCTGTATATTACGTAGTTTGATATTACACAACACCGAAGTACAATCTAGTTTGAACCAACACAGATAATATTATGACTGGATCATAACAAAGGCCCACCAAGAGCGGCTTTAATCCTTAATTGGCTGAATGAAATCCCCTAAGGCACTGAAGAGCAAATATTATTTCCCCAGGTTAGTGAAGGGTTGATACCATAAAGCCTTTGATAGCCACGCGATAACAAATATTCTACAATTTATGAAATCTATTTATAATTAATTTTTACAAACAATCAGCGTGCTGTATTTACGCTTCACTTTGTCATTCAGAAAAAAAATAATAATTCAGCTGTACATTTTACGCTTCAAAGTGTGATATTAACTGCGAAGTAAACAGAAGTCTTCGGTGCGGCTTCACTGGCTTCATTTTATTTCTCGCCTCTGGAGAGAAAATTTATCATACGACAGCGTCACGAAAGTTTCGCGCGATTAAGCTAATATTGGTGTCTACATAATTAACTCTAGCAATACCAGGAGCGAATGAAAAGTGGCCGGCTAGTTTTAATCGTGATCTGCATGGGGCGCACTCATATTTCACAATAATCGTTTATCTCAATATTATAGTTGACTTTTTCGCATTTAATATACCTGTTAATGCGTAAAAGTCATAAATCGCGAGGTTTTCTTGTGGAATCGCTTCTCCCTTTTGCAATTAAGGGAGAAATATGCTTTATAATTCAAGAAATGGTATGGTGACTTTGAGACTTGTCACATTTATTGAAAACGTAAGGAGAATTCCACTTCTTTTATGTTTATGACATCAACGAACAGAAAATGCCTTCCTCTTTGTAGCGCACGTAATCAAGAAGAGAGGGGTCAGTGGTTCTTTAGAATTAATAGAATTTTAAAAATGCATCGCGCTCCTTATTAGTATACAACAGAATTGCGTAATGCTCTTGAATGTATACTGAATATAGTTTCTAGATACAGTTTACGTTTAACTTGCAATGCTTTTGTTGCGCTCAACTTTCAATTTTTGCTTTTTCATCTCGTGCCATTTTATTGTATCCTTGTTTTATTGCCTTGCTTTACCAATATGATCTATGTTACCAATTTGTTCTTCTTTCACTCTGTCAATATTTTGTATGGTTTGTATTCCTATTGTTTACGATATATGCTCTTATGAAATCTTAGTCGTTTCCGGAAAGCGAGTAAATACCATTTATTACTGTTTTCTTTATTACGAAAAATATTACGACTGACTTGTAAACGAAAACAAAAGAGCGCGAAGTGATTTTAAATTTATTACAATACATTAACTTTTCTCGGCATTAACGAAATAGCAAATCGGCCGTTTCGCCTTCCGTCCTGCCTTCGACGGTGCGTCGCGACGAGAGGGGGTTGCAAAGAGGAACGACGAAGCAAAGGACGAAGAGGGGGAACACGTTGACGTACGCGATCCGGACATTCCGTGTCGTGTCGATACAGCTCGCGGGCGGCACGTGACACCAAACATTGGCCGCAAGCCAAAACTAATTACAACGGCCTCCGTTCTCCTCGAAATGCCTTCCTATCCCTCGGCCTCACCACCCTCCGGAGTCACGGCATCGCGGCGCACGAGCTCGCGCTCTCGTCGACGTCGATGTGGTCCACGTTCCGTTCTCCTGACGATGCGAATCGATTCCCGTCTTATCTCCTACGCTTTGTCTTGCTGAAGTTCCCGCCTCCTCGCTCGGGGAAACTCGGTCAGCGAGCAACCGCATCACAAGGATATTCGGGGTGGTCGTACGGTCCGAGACAGGAAACGAGGGGCAAACGGGGGGAAGGAAGGAAGGAAGGAGGGAGGGAAAACCAAGGAGAGGCAACGAGGAACAGGGGTCTGTACGATTCGAGCGGGCGGAATTAGCATTTTAATTGAATCCACGAGTTTCAGGCGTCTTTTTTTCCTCCGCCGAGCACAGCGTGCGTGTGTGTATATATACCATACATATATCTATCCGTTTCCTGCAAAAGCTGACTGGACTGCACGCTTCGTCTTCTCGTTAAATCATTATTGGTTTGCGTTGCTTGATATCGGAGAAGCACGGAGCGTATAAGAGAACAATCGGAAAAATTCAACGATATCAATAAAAATTGCATTTGTGTGAGAAAGCGCATTATTGTTTCGTAACTGCAACATATTTCAAGCGTGCTATCCGCGCGTCCGTTGCATTCGAAGGAAAAGATAAGAATTCTATCGAGGAATCAGGGAGACCCGCGTTATCGGAATTATCGTTTCACGACCGGATAACTGCTGGCCGTTACGAAAGACGACGCGAACAATGGGATGTATTAGCGCGTGAGAGAGAAAGAAATACGCGGCGGGCATTATTTTGCGCAGATAACGCACTTCCGTTCTCACAGAGAGTGGCGGAAGTGACGAGGCACAGATCGCGGCGGGGGAGAGAGAGAGAGAGAGAGAGAGAGGTCCGCCGCTATTTGGCGGCGGCATTCAATTCCCATTTCCATTTCTGAATATTTCAAAATACCGAACGTGGGTCACTCCATTTCGTTAATTAATTCGGATATATGGACGCGGTGGGGCGAAAGTTCTCGGTGGATTGATCGATAGAGCGAGCATTGACCACGATATGGCCGCACAAAAGCGGGAGCCACGTTCTCCCCCGCCGCCGCCGCCACCGCCGGGAAGCGATATCTTTTACGCTGCATCTTTATTCGCGCTCGTTAATCCGGTCATTTTCCGATGCCCGATTTTAAGATCCACCGCTGGTGCGCGTCGCGTCCCGTCGTTTCAGGACGTACTAAAGGCAGAATCATTACTTAACGTTCAAGCATTCGGAACGAACGAATGGCACGTGGAAGAAGGTCGGAGCACACGTCTTTTGCGTTTGATACAAATTTCATAAACCATTCTTTTACATTTTTATAATATTAATTATTCATTATAATTCTGCTTATACATAGTTTGACGTAAGCGAACACGTAGCTGTATATAGAATTAAATATCAGTTGAAATAAAATTATACGGTAGCTGTCATACAATACATATTAATTATTTTCTCCAAATTTTGTCACCGAAAATTTAATTTTTGACATACTGCTGATATGGTTATAATAAGTTATAATAAAATAGGTTAACGATACAGGCTAATGATATGAATAAAAGACATTTGATGCAAATAAAAAGATAAATTAAAAAATATTAAAATTATTCAAGATTAATTTAAACATTTTATACGAAATTCTGATCTAATCTTTTACATTTCACATTTCAATTATAAGAAAATTACGCAAAGCTTTGATATGTTCAAAAAATTAAAGGATAAAATATTTATAAATCCGTGATATAATAATTTTCAACTCTTAAAAAATTACTAATTGAGTGTATGAGATATATATGTTGAAGGGTTCGCGATCGATGTCGAGACATAGAGTTCTAGACACAGAGAAGTAAACCTTTTAACACACAGAGAACTTATTTACTATACCTATCTACCCTTGCTGAACACGATGCGGTTTCGTGGCTCGGAACAATGTGGGGGTTCCAGGGCGTTGGGCGGGTGAGATTTACCGAGGTACGAGATCAAGGTTACGTCAAGGCACAATGGCGACTCGGAGGAGATTCAATGATCCACGTAGGACGGCGCTATGTCGTCCACGACCACCTACGCAGGTGCAGGAAGTTCTCGACATGGGCACATAGATCACCAGTCAGCACGTGCGATTACATTTATGGGGCAGTAACACGTGTGCGCGCGAATCGTCGATCGATGTCGTGTTAAACACGATCGTAGGAGATCGAACAAGTGAAAAAGATAAACGCACGCGACAGAAAAATTCAAATTGACACGAAAATGAATTTACGGAACTGTATTTTGGGCTTGCTAGCTTATTACTAAATCATGCGGTATAATGTGATTGATATTAATTTACCCAATAGAATACAACTAGATAATCTCTGATTGTCACACAGCTCACATAATAATAATAAAATCACATTAAGTAATAATAATAGTAACTGCTAAACGCTGAAATTGAATCACTTGCTAAATAATATTGTAGATTAACACAGTTGTATATTAACAGAAATTAATCCAAAGAGAACATACAAAGAAAAATGTTTACATGTTAATTAAACGATTTTCTTTTGTTTCTTCTCTGATTATGTGTCTAAAAGACTGCTGTCTTTTAAATTATATACTTCCATATAATTATATCGTACATCGTATATCCTTTTAACAAAATGCGCAGATCCTTTAAATGCAATTTTCTCAAGATACCGCCATTATATTCGCGTATGCTCTTTTCAGAGGAATTTCATGATCGAGGTTAAGCTTGGATCGCGTTCGATTCAGGTCTGTCTGCTTCAAACAATATTCCTTCGAGTTGCTTCAGGAGTCGGTTCACGGTTAAGTCTGTATTGTCCGGCCAGACGAGAGAAGTCGTATTTGCATATTCCACAAAGCGATTTCCCAACTTTTCCCGCACGTCTCGTCCGTCCGCCCGCTCAACTTTTATTCATAACGAAAAGCGGAAAAGCTGCGAAGTCGCTCCGCTGGAGTGGAGTCGCGGAACGCGTGTTCTAGCTATCCGCTCACGATCGGCTCAGTAAACTCGGCGATCGATCCCGACAGACACAAATTCGCCCCTTCAAATTCGACGAGCGTTGAATTTACATGGCGGAACGATAAATGCGCGAATCGAGGGCAGCCGAGGAACAACTATCTATCGGATGAGACGGAAATGTTAGCAAGGGGAATCTCTCCGTCACCGACATTTCCGGAAATGGGGAGTATCTCGTGAAAATAGAAGAGTCAATCGGCCCACCTATGTATGCGACACTTTATTAGTATTCAGCGGGTTTCTGCAACATGTTTCGGATCCTTTTATCATCCTGAATATCGTAACGCTTTATCGTATCGAAAACTGTTCTTTTCCTGATTTTTCTTCTTCCTTTCTCTTGCTGATATTGTTCTCTCGTATATATTTTCTCGTTTTATTTCTCTTTGTCAGTTTGTTTTACAAATATATAATTGCTTCGTTCACAAACGCGCGAATCTTTACGTTAACGTTATCAATGTTTCTCAATTCATTCTTAAATTTACCCAACGTTCTTTTCATATTTAAACTTTTTAATAATTAATTTCAACAATTTGTTAATAATTATTCGGATGTTATATTTATTACTTAACTGTTATTAATTAGCAAACCAATTATATATATATATAACTATAAATAACTTATCACAATTTATTATTTCTTCGTTAATAAGTCTTGGCAACGTCTTGAACGATTTAAACGTGTGACTTACTCCCGTAGCAAAATAAATCCCTATCTGCTTACAACGTACCGAAGGAAGCTATCTATTGACAAACGAAGGATCTCTGTCGTCGCTACCGTTTCCGGGGGACGTTTGTTTGCGTCGGGACCCGCAGCGGAAATCCCGTGAAAGCGTCAAGGCCTATCGGGCCTGCACGCCACCCCGGAGGCTTTATCTCCTATAGTGACGCGGAGAAGCTTCTGCCGTGCCGTCGTGGGCGTACGGCGTCGGGGACATCGATGGATGGATGTGTACTGACGACCGTATACCGTGGCCGTACCGTGAAGTCCGCGCGGGCGATGCAAATTTACGGGGTGACGGTAAACACGGCGGCCGAGCGCATAATTCACTCGGGCGCATACTTGGCGGAGCGCGTACACGCGTTTACACTCGGCGCGACGGATGGACGAGGGAGCCCCGTACCGGTGCCATATACGGACACACCACGTGGCATGTAGTTGTACGCACGTATGCACGCATGCACGCACGCACGCACGTACGCAGGCGCGTGATGCAGTATGCTCTGCTCTCAGCACCCCAACAAGATCGTTCACCTCCGCGAATATTAAGCGACTGATTTATTATCTCCGAGCGGGGCTCGTAAGTCGTCGTCCGTACGCTTCGACACCTCGAGCCGACTTCGCGAGATATCGATCATTCCAACAATATTAAATGTCTTGCGACATTTATATACGAAATTAGCATTTCAAAGAATATTTCTTTGATTTGTTTCTACAAGTTGAAAGAAATACTTAGAAATATATTAATCTCTTTTCCTTAAATTTGTTAGTAACAATTTGATATATAACAATGCAGTTCGTGTAATTCCTTTCCAACCACTATTACAAGCGCGTTTAAATATTTCTGTGTTCAGCTGTGTTTACAGTTTCAGCATTGTTTTAATTATCTGACCTGGAAAAGAGCGTTCCCAATCGTAAACTTCAAGTTTATTTACCGGTATCGTGCCGGCGGTGATTATATTACTCTCAAAATATTAAAAATAATTAAATATCAAATTCGCCGGAATTGTAATTCTCTCTGAAGTGCCCCGGGGAGTATCAGTTGTTCAAACGAAGTCAGTTGCACGAAAAAGCTTGAATGCGATATTCAAGTCACATAACATTTATACGGGAAATAAAGAAGTTAAGTCAATTCGAAACGATGTGCTCAGTTGTCAGCTGCTTGACAAATGGAAACGTGAAATTTCAACGTGCATTCGCACACGATTACGTATTACGTGCATTTTTCTGTGCATTTCACCGATCCTCGGTTTAAACGTTGCCAGATGAAAGGAAGACTAAGGTATTCTGGAACTGCTCTTTCATTCGGCGCACGTTGACGTTGATGTTGCACGCCCGGTGTTTCTGCAGGATCAGAATAAAATTCCACATGGCGTTTCATATTTTATAAACATACCGCCAGGTCTGCGCGATCGGACGTAGTGACGTAAAACCCTCGCGAAAGAGTGCAACCTCGAGAAATGCTTTAATTACGTCGTTGCAATTTACAAACGACCGTGTTGTTTGCCACGTCGGTCACGTAATTCAAAACAGTCGCTGTATCGCGTAATTAAGAAGACGACGTCAACAAGATACTCTGAACAACAAAAAAAAAGATACCATCTTGCGCGAGCGAAATTAGAAAGTAATATTTCACATGTATAAGTCACTAACACTTGAACGTGTCGCGAAAAACATTTTCTCAAATAAAAAGTTATTTAGTGTGAGGGCATTCGTTTTTTTTTAAGGTGCTTTTAACAAGCTTTTTTTTTTGTTGCGGCCTGCTCCCAATCGCTAATATGGGCATCGATTTATCGGCGAGTAAAAAATGGATAATCCATAATGGATTTCTCGTGGTAACAGTGATACGATCATCCGGAGTATGTGAAATGCTTTATGCCACTCCGGCACTATCACCGTTCCGGTTTCCGTAATAGTCGGAACCAGGTTATTGGGCGATGATAGGCACGGCGCCAATATCCTCCCTTCGCCCGCCAACTATGCAATTTACACGCGAATACGCGGCTGACTTAGTTGACCTAAAAATTAAGCGATCGCCATAATTCGACGGTAAAATATACCGTGTTTCCACGCGGGATTAAGTGACACTCGCGTTTACCGTCGGTCAAAATAAAGCGCCGCGGTATGTATGAAATACTACAATCTGGACCTATACTGCAATCAGGACCAACACTTGCAATTAGTAGCGCATTCGTCAATTTGAATTAAATCTGATTGAATTTTAAAAACCTCGACATCTCCGAAAGAGATGAAAAGTTTGAAATGTTTTACATAATTACGTTTATCTCTCGACAGAGGACGGTACACGGTGCGATATTTATAAATGCTCTGGATTTGTGACCTAATTAACCGTGGACCGCTGTCCGTGTAAAATATTTTAATCACGTAAAAGCAGAAAGAGGACCGGCGCGCGCGTATTGTAATAATAAATTCACATTTGTCGAGTCAATCCTTGTGGAAAGGTGCTCGCTCTGAAATTCAATTTCATTCGTTTGCATTAAACTCTGCAAAAAAAAGAAGAAGAAAGATAACGGGGGCTTTATTCGCTTTTTACATCGACCTGAAATTAAAACGATTTGTCCTTTAATGACAACAGAGGGAAATAAAGCACGGCAGCTGTATAACTTGCTCGCTCGCTGACGCGGTCATTTCGTGTCGCGCGCGAATTAAATATTTCTGACAACGAACAATCCCGCTCGTATATTTCGTCACATCTTATCGGCTGCAGTCCGGATGACAACGGGGGACAGGCGCGTTGACGCTTACGCGATGAGGAGCGAGCGCACACGTCTGCCGAACGACGCCGACGTGACACAATTGCGCGCGATAAATAAATAGCCTTTCATCAAGCTAATTGCAAGCAACGTGGATTGGTGGCGCGAACACGTCAGGATTTCATTTCGCGAAGGCGCAATACGACGCATCAACCGCGAGAACAGCCGGAACAATTGCGTTACGTCTCAATGGGAATTATTTACATTCGCGAGAAAGACGTCAATACGTATGTACGAGAGACGCAAGCGCGCCATACACCGCGCGCCACGCGGCAGACATAACCGATGTAAATTACAGTGCCGCCTAAATAGAACGCAAACACCGGCGAATCTTCCCTCTGCCAGCTATGACTACATTACGAATGTGCGAGTACGCATTCGCTAATTATTCTATTGTGCTGGCTGTTCCGATAGATTGTACCTCGTTAATGTGGGGCTGCATCCCCCAGCATAAATTAAAATCCCAATTCTCTTTTAATCGAATTCAGTGCCTTCAATATTTTTCAATTCAATATTTTTATTTTATAGAACGTCGGAAAATAAGCATGTTTCTAAAAATCTATACTTTCCTCCATCAATTATTAATAATTGTAATGCAGAAGCAAATATGACTTGAGAAATACGTTAGAAAACAAAGATTAATTTAAATATGAATTTTTTTATAGTACATTTTTTTTAATATCCTTGAACATTCAATATTCAATTTCTGGATAAAAAGAGACCAGTAACATCTCGCGTCAAATATACTTGTATTATATTTCTTGATCGAAAGACATTTACAATTGCATTCTTCGTCGACGCGAAACTGAATGCCGACATGTTTAGGATCCTAATATTTTTATCTATTTACTTTTTCCTCTCGCATCACTCTCTCTTTATAATTTTAACATATCTTGAATACACCTTTTCTTTCCTTCAGTTTTTTTTTTCATATGAAAGTAATCTTTTTATAATCTTAAATTTTGCAGTACATTTCTACTATGCGATTATTCAAAAGGAACGTCGATACCTCTTACATTCGCAATACATTCTCGTATCAACGCGTCGCCTTTGAATAACTCCAAGTGTACGCTTTTTCGCCGGGACGAAAATCTTGAAAGTGCCAACGCGTCGATGCGATAAATCGCACAAACGCGGCGCGATGTGATTTACCGCTCACGGACCGCTCCGAGTCCCCCCCCCCCCCC